>NW_015554088.1:654887-662373 GCF_001515605.1 Sinocyclocheilus anshuiensis | reverse complement strand
GTATAGATAGTAATGCAAAATATATAAAATAACAAATAATAGGCTGTACAATTTTCATTGCTATTATTTTTATATTAAAATTTATATTATTATTTCATTGTTATATTAAAATATAGGCTACTCAATACATGATAAAAACGGTTAAAACAAACAAACATACAGCTTTTAAACCTAAATAACCAATAGTATTTCTGAAAATGCTTTTAAAAATGTTTCAAAAGTGGGAGATTTCAGTATTGCACATGGAGCGGGTCGCCTGTCATGGTTGCTGCCATATTGAGATCACATGAGAAGCAAAACATCTTTATTTAACATATATTTTTTAGAATAAAGTGATTTGCTATTTCGGATGTGTCGTAGGAAATATCGCAAAACGTTCACTTTGGTGATGCTGCATTCTTGCAGATAGGTCTAATTCAGATCACCAACAGAAAAGAAATACTGAGTGCGTCTATAATTAAAAAAAATAATAATAATAATAATTGTGGCACTATTTCCACATTTAAGGTTAAAAAACCTTGTGTCTCACCATCATTAGGGGAGATCGATGGATCAATTACCTTGATTGAGGTTCACTGAACATCCTTTGTAGTGAAACTGGAGCCCGAGGGTCGTAGTTGTGCCTATGTAAGATTTGTGCAAGGCTCCCCCTTGCGTCTAAACTGTGTTCTGCAAAGAAACGGCTAGGCTAAATGACTGCTTTAGGTAAATGTTGAGAAAATCATACTCATAAAAGCTTGCTATAAAAGATGTCTGGAGCAATTAAAATACAGAAAGAATGCATGATATGTTTGATCCACTGGAGGTACACTAGGCCTACTAGAAATTATGCCTTTTGAAAAAGAAAAACGGCTTAAACTAGTTTGCGAACCACCCAAGACCAGCAAACTAGCTTAGGCTTGGTTAAGATTTTTCCACCAGCAGGGATGTGCTATGAAGAAAGTAATTGCTACAGAGAGGAATGAACTGTGTCCTTGTGTGACTTTCTGACTTGTGTGTTTCTGGGACTTGGCCGATTTTTAAGAGTGTACACATGATATCTTTTATTATCGGGCAAATCTTAGAGCTGTTTGGAGCATACGAGTTAATCCTTCACTGATCTAAACAAATCCTGTAAAAGAAAGCAAACCCTGCTAATGGCAGTGAGAAGCAGACACATACAGTCACTTGTACGTGGCAGTGAACTTTGGGTCCACTTTGATCTTTAAATGAGTGTTTGCTATAATGAACCTTTGCACTTTTCAGAGACTTGAAAACAAGATAAATGGCAGCTTTAATTTATTTTCACTCATTTGAAAATATGCATTACAAACGCCACTGATTAAGAATTCAATAAGAATTAAAAACTAAACAAGAATTACTAGTACTTATTTAACGTATTAAATTTGCATTACGTACACCGTAACACGTATTACATCTGGTGTAGCATTTAATAAAAAAGACGTTTTTCTTTGCAAAGTTCTTTTCCAGAAGTTTCATTAAAATCCACATACATTCTTCTGTAAGATTTTGTTGGTCAACAATAAAAACGTTGTCCACTAAAATAATATTAGCAAACAAATTGCATTACACGATATGTAGTGATAAACATACAATTTACTTTTTAATTTATTTTTAAGTAGTTGTCATGTCGCTTCATGAAATTTTGATTAGTATATTTTCAATTTTTGAATTTATATTAACTACTATTCTGCATTAAAACAGATTTATATTGATGAATGACTTATTATACAGTATTTAGTTCTTCTTCAGCACAGTTCAGTACAGTTTCCCCTGGATGGACTTCTCAATTCTCAGTGTTATATAGAGGGTCAATATCGCCCTCCAGTGGCCAATCAACGTCTTCAGTTTCACTGACACACTCATGATGAAACAAACAGCAGTCTAGTAATACTAATAATAATACTAATAATACTAATAATAATATTCTCAAATGTTAATTAAGAGCTCAGCTGACTGGTAGTAGTGTCTAGTTGACTCAACAATGAAAAATTGCTGAAAATGTACTCACCCTCAGGCCATCCAAGGTGTAAATGAGTTTGTTTCTTCATCAGAACAGATTTGGAGAAATTTAGCATTACATTACATTGTTGCTTCCTAAATCGATAAAGGGCTAACATACAAGTCCTTTATCCATAGTATTGCTTTCTTCAGTGAAAAAGTTGTCTCGTCTGAATCAGGAGAGAAATATGCACAGATCAAACTCTGTTTTCAAGCCAAAACAGATCTAAACAAATATGTTGGTGGATTTTGATATGAGAGGACAACAGATGCACTTTTTTTTTGCTGTAGGAAGCGTTATGGTTTATGGACTTCTGCATTTTTGCCAGAAGCATCAGTTTAAAGTTAATCTGCCTTAATGATGGATTTGTTTCTTACAAACACACAGCTTCTCACTTCACAGATCATTAATTGATGGACTGGAGTCGTGTGAATTAATTTATTATGCTGTTTTTATCAGCTGTTTGGGCTCTCATTCTGACGGCACCCATTCACTGCAGAGGATCCACTGGTGACCAAGTGATGTAATGCTACATTTCTCTAAATCTTGGAAGGCCTGAGTAAACTTTCAGCAGATTTTTATTTTTAAGTTTATGAACATTCCATAAGTGTATGAAATGAGGTATAAATGATGAGATAGACGTTTTGAATGACACTGCATACTATATGAAAATAAAAGAAAATGTTTTAGAGCCAAACAAATTGTACTTGTATTAGTAAGCTTTCATCCAGATGTCCTTTATCAAAGGTCAGGATCTGACGCAGATCAAAGTTAGCTTAAGATGAAACAGACTGTTTTAGGTAAAGCTAACAAAGGCACTGTTTTGAGAGAAGATGTGTTTGATTTCTCCATTGAATCTGGAAAATGTCACATGGAAACGCTTGTAGTTTTGGGGAAATATGTATCCTTTTAATGCTAAAGTACTAGCACACACAGCTAGTAGCTACAAATAATCTTTTTTAGCAGAGAGGCAATGGTAGTGCATTTGTAATCATGATATCACAATTAATCTGTTAGCATTAGCATTGCTGTTAATAGTTAAGGATTTTGTGAGGCCTGCAAATCCTTACAGCGCAACTGAAGGGATGGTAACGTTTCCCAAACTAGATGAGATTTACTATGCTTTTCAGCAGATGGTTGTCTTGTTCATTGGGTTCTTCTCCAGACTGATTTATTCATCCCGTGGCAAAGCAGGCTCAGTGGGGGCTCCGAGTCTGATTTTAGGATACGTGCCATTTACAACATACATCCCCTGTTTCTCTTTTGTGGGAGGAATAACTTCAGTCAGAGCTCTTGAAATGAAATGTGTGTAACCAGTCTTGTGGCCTGAACACTGAGAAATTCTAAATAGATTTGAGTCACCACATTGATGAGAGCTCATGTCTGAAAATTTGTCACTGGTTTGTAATTATGGCGAACCAACAGTGTGCCCTGACAATTAAAGGGGAAACGCAGGGAACAAGGTAATTGCTTAATATTTCACATCAAGACTACAACTTTAAATTCCAGGTGCTTTGATGACTGTCAGGCCTCTGGTCTCTCTCTTTTTAATTTCAACCTAGTTATTACTACTTTATTAGATGATGATAATGATAATAATAATAATAATAATGGTTGTTGATGCATGTCCATGTACCATAATATATATATATATATATTTTTAAACATTAAGATTTTAGGTTATAACATACCAATTTATTAAGGTGTATTTCTTTCTTTCTTTCTGATTTTTCAATTTTTTATTCATTTATTTATTTTTTTTAAGTTGTATTGCTTAATAGTAATGGTCATGTTGTCTTGACAAATTAATTTTGGAAAAATACTAATATTCCACATAGTCATTCAATGAACATGAGGATATGGAATCTCAATGAAAATATTAAAATAGTTTTAAGAGTAGGTCAACCTATTCACATGAAGTATTTCATAGTATTTTTGTATTTTTCTTCTTATCGATACTAATACTAATACCACTACTACAATTAATAATAAATAATATTACTATATAAAAAGATGTCACTTTGTTGATTTAGGTGGTGTTATATATATATATATATATATATATAACACCACCTAAATCAACAAACGTGAAAATTTCACAGGCCGCATTCGCCATTGCTGTGTTGTTAATGTTGTTAAAGCGGTGAGAAAGGCCCTAATGTAACTCACAGTACAGCTTTCAGCGTCTGCATCTGAGTGTGGATTGCTCCAGATGTTCCTCAGCTGGCTGGATCTGGAGATGAAGATCTGTGCAGCGTCTGTCAAAAGCTAGCATTTCTATTCTATCCAGCACCCCCTCATCTCTATCAACACATTCAATGCTCCCTGCATGTGCTGACCCGGGGGTCTCCATGTATCCCACGAGAGCAAAAAAGGACTTTCAGAGCACTGAAACCGGTCCAAGCACTGATCCTTTCCCCGTGTGTTTAAGATCACAGATAAATAATGACCTGGCAGAGCTGTTGATCTCTGTTTTATGCTGGAACACAAAATGTTACAGAAAATATACTTGAATTCAGCTGAAACCAGAAATGAATGCTGAGATGAAGAGGCCTTTATCAGACATGCTAGCATAAAATTAATTTAGCTAATTTACCACAGAAATAAATTTTAGTATATGGCCAACATAATACAGATACAATCATAAGTGTAAGGGTAGAAAAGCAGCTTTGGTTTAAGCTCGTCAGATTTGTAGCCGTGTCTTGGCCATCATTTACTGGTCCATCTGCTTGGCTATTAGAGCCTGCAGTTTTAAACCCCCTGAATGGTCAAATGTAGTTAGCGGACTGAAACATGAAGGTGTGAGTGGATTCTGCACAGGATTTATTGCTGTGGTCTCCCTCATCAAAGGTCAGCATGGAAGATGGGTTACAGCCTAGAAAAGAACAGACCTGCGGCATTAGAGCTGTGAAGTTCTCAGTCTTATGTCGTTTCCAGGTGTCTAATTGACTATTTTAAATAGCGAAGCTATTTAAAGCAAGACTTTGGGTAACAGAGGATGTATATATTATTTCATATCAAAATACCTATATAATATAATGAAGTAATATATAACATTATTTGAAAATAATATTACATAATATATAATAATGTTATTTTAATAGTATTTAAATTTAAGAAAATTAAAAATGAATAGTTCTTATGATTCAGATGGGGCAGAATTTTAAAATAATTATACACATCTAAAACATTTTTAAACATAATAATAACAACAAAAATAATAATAATAATAATGTATTTTTACCTTTAAAATAAACAATAAAAATGATGCTAAAACTTTTACATTTTGTTTAATCTAGTTTCATTTTTATATTAAATAAAATACACACAAAAACAAAAGTATTTGCCATTTGTCATGAAACAACATTATTAGAAGATAATAAATAATACTATTATTTCAATAGTACATTCGAATTTGATAGTTCTTATGATTTACATGTGGATGGAAATTATCTAAAATATTTTACACATTATTATTAATATTAAATATAATAATACATTTAGACTTTTAAAATAAAAGCTGTAAATAATGCTAAATGTTATATATATATATACAAAGAGAAAAAAAGTGTCTAATGTTTACAATGTAAAAATACATAATTATTACATTAAAAATGGTCTTTGCCATTACATTTACGATTTAAGCTACAAGGTCTGACCACAGACCTATATATCAATGAACAGGAAGCATGTCAATCCTAATGAAGTTATTAGAGCAGCCCATCTGGACACAAGGGACTTTGACTCACTGCACTTTAATTTCCAAACATTAATGGAATCTAGCTGATTTATTTCTGTTGTAGTTCATTCAGATTTTTTGTTTAAAAAACAAAACCTAAAACCAACTGGTTGGTCATCAAATCACCCCAACCCTTCCACCAAACACAATTAAGCACAGATGCACAGCACAGTTTAAGAAACATCTAAATCAATCCTGTTCTCCCCATGGGTTTACTCCAGAAAAGAGGAGGGAAAACAGCTCTCTGGGGGAGTGTTGGGAATAACAAGAAAACAAGCTCGCTCTACAAAATCCCTCTCTGTAGTTCTCAGTGTTTTCCCCCTGGACCACTTTTTGAATCATAAACATCTTAACAGGGCCTGCCTCCCGCGGGAGCTCCTGAGAGTTTCCTACAAGCAGGCTCAGGAGCTGCGCTCTTATTGCATCCAGGTGGCCATGGTAAAAAGTGCTGGCCTACCATAAATGTCCCATAAAATGCAAGTGGCACCTCCAGAGGTGGATAGGGTCACTGCACCTGTCTGTGGACTGAGACTCGATGTTTCCTCTTCCGACTCCACTCTCACGCTCCCTCACTCCTGTACTGACACTTTGTTTCTCTCTTTTATCGCCTCACATTGGCTATAATTTATTATGAATATGATTATAATAAGTAAGGAATGAGAAGTTCTGTGTTGCTGGCCTCCAAAATAACACCATTTATATTTGTATATCAAATGATAAGTATACAGATTTGTGGCATTTTTATAGAATATTGCTAAATCCATAGCATGTGTCCAGTGGTGAGTGGTCCATGGGGACCAGCATCCTTCTGGTCAGGTTTAATTGGCCTTCATGCCTGGACATGGGGCCACGTCGCTTTGATCTCACTTAAAAGGAGCTAATTGATCTCTGTGTTCAGGCCACTTTGTGGTGTCCTAAAGGGGAGAAAAGAACGAACAAAAGCAGCACAAAACTTTTTTAGGAAATGAAAATTCAGACAAGGCCTAGGGAAAATGGACTTTCAAACCTGTATTACTAACACTAAAATTATAATCAATAAATTTATAATCAATACATTTTATAATAACAATATATGATATAATAATAATTATTAATAATAATTATTTAATTATTATTATCATTATTATGTTTAGTAGTAAAGCACTAAATCAACATGCTGATTATAAACGTGTTGATTATATTATCAAAATTGTATCACTAACAATAATCAATAAATGTATTATTATTAATAATAGTTTATATCAGCATATTTGTTGATTTAGAGTTTTTTAATACTAAACCTTTAATAATAATAATTATTATTATCATTATTATAAATATCAACAACAACAACAATCAATAAATGTATTATTATTATTATTATTATGATTATTAGTATACGTTTATTAATGATTTTCAGTGAGAAAATATTGATATTATAATCAACGTTTATATCAGCATATTTGTTGATTTAGAGATTTTTAATACTAAACCTTTAATAATAATAATAATAATAATAATAATAATAATAATAATTATTATTATTATTATAAATATCAACAACAACAACAACAACAACAACAACAATAATAATAATAACGATTGCCTACTGTGAGGAGTGAGGAACGAGGAGACGAGGGATACTCACACTCAACAGTCTTTAATAAACACACCAAGGGTAACACAGGGCTGGCTGGAGACACACTTAGTACAACATGGACGTTCAAGAACCGGCAAGGAAACATGGGGCGGACTACACTTTAAAT
>NW_015554088.1:639491-654448 GCF_001515605.1 Sinocyclocheilus anshuiensis | reverse complement strand
ATAATAATAATAATTATTATTATTATTATTATTATTATTATTATTATTATTATTATTATTATTATTATTATTATTATTATTATTATTATTATTATTATTATTATTATTATTATTATTATTATTATTATTATTATTATTATTATTAATAATAATAATAATAATAATTATTATTATTATAAATATCAACAATCAACAAATTTATTATTATTATTATTATTAGTATACATTTATTAATGATTTTCAACGAGGGATACTCACACTCAACAGTCTTTAATAAACACACCAAGGGTAACACAGGGCTGGCTGGAGACACACGTAACACAACATGGACGTTCAAGACCCGACAAGGAAACATGGGGCAGACTACACTTTAAATACAACATAAAACGAGGGTAATTGACGAGACAAGGGTGGATCAAATGACTAATTAGACTAGGGAAAAACTAGGTCACTGGGAGCACATGGGGAGGAAAACAAACACACTGACAGTCCATGGGCATGACAAAAAGTTTAGCATTAAAACACCAAATCAACAAACATGCTGATTATAAATGTTAATTATAATATTAGTAATATCAAAATCAAAAAAATTTAAAAAATTTAAAAAACACCACCTAAATCAGGGGTGGGGAATGTTAATCCTGGATGGCCACTGTCCTGCAGAGTTTAGCTCCAACCTTGAAAAAAAAAACCTACCTGTATCCTGAAGACCTTGATGAACTTGTTCAGGTGTGTTTGATTAAGGTTGGACCTAAATCAATAAACTTCAGAGGCTGCATTCACCATTGATGCATTATAAATGCAATTCAGAACACAGTTTTTTTTTTTTTTGGAAGAAAAAAAATAAGGACATGAAATGAAATGAAAATTCAGACAAGACCAAGGGAAAATGATTGGAATGATGAAAAAGAATTGGAAAAACCATCAAATAACATGTCTTGAACGTTAAACTTCCAGACTTAGACAAAGGTAGGATATAGGCTGTTGGTGGGGGTAAGTGTGTGGGACAGGACAGGGGAATGAGAGAGAGAGAGAGAGAGAGAGAGAGATCACCTCACGCCCGGGCCCATTGCTACTCAATTACTCTAATGTGCCTCATATGGCTGAGGTATTCTAACAGAGAGAGAGAATGAGTCCTTGCACTTGCCTTGCTCTTTGATATCACTCTCTGCTCTGTGCCAGGTCCAGACGTGATGGTTTACGTCTCCCCCTCGAGTCCAGTTTGAGCTTGTTAATGGAGAATTGCAGCGACCACACAGTTCAATCTCACTCTATGCTTCTCCTGCAATGGCATGCTCTCTTAACCTTGAGATGATGTCATTTATGGAATATTTTAGGACATGCGATTTTTTTTTAATTATTATTAAATGCATGCATATATGTAATGTTTTTTTTTTTACAAAAATAAAATGTTAATTCATCAAGGATCAAAATTGACAGTAAAGACATGTATAATGTTACAAATAATTTCTGTTTCAAAAATGTATTGATAATAATAAGAAACTTAAGCACCAAATTAGCATATTAGAATAATTTCTGAAGGATCACGTGACACTGAAGACACTGAAGGAGTAATGACTGCTGAAAATTCAGCTTGCATCACAGGAATAAATTACATTTTAAAATATATTACAAAAGAAAAATAACTATTTTAAATCATAATAATATTTCATAATAGTACTAGTATTTTTACTGTATTTTTTTGTATTTAAATGCAGCCTGGCAGAACATAAGAGACTTCTTTCAAAAACATTATTGACACCAAAATGTTGTCTTTAGCCCTATTCGGACTGTAATTGTTTCTCAGGGGGACGTAAGTGATTTTCACCATTTACAGGGGGTAGTTGGTGATTTTAATGCTGTCCGAATCCAGGATGTCTGTGTTT
The DNA here is from genome assembly GCF_001515605.1 of Sinocyclocheilus anshuiensis. Lineage (NCBI taxonomy): Eukaryota > Metazoa > Chordata > Actinopteri > Cypriniformes > Cyprinidae > Sinocyclocheilus > Sinocyclocheilus anshuiensis. Next base: position 652,562 of record NW_015554088.1, on the reverse strand, counting down.
TTCTTCCACCCCCCCCGTAAAAATCCCCGGCCGAATTACCTACTGTTTTTTGACAAACACCAAGGTCGTGTGGTAATTTAATTGCCGTCCGAATCCACATTTCTGAGTTTACGAGAAGAAATTGATTCGAAATTCAGTGTTTAAGCCCTTTTTGAGCACTCCCGAACACCGTAAGGTAACGTTGTACTTCGGTGTAACTTGCATACATATTTATTTCTGAAATGCTGGAAAGTATTTAAAAGAACAATATTTTATAACTGCTCCACCACAGTGACTGGGAGCAGAAAGAGAAGAAAGCACGTGCCATTCTTCCCGGAGGTGCATGAGGAACTTACCTCCGAGCGACAAAGGTCACCGTGAGTTCTCTGGGTCATGCGATGTCCACGCTTGTGGTCCAGGAGCACCACCTCTGGCTGTGTCTGGCTGACATGAGGGAGACCGACAAGATCCGGTTCTTGAATGCCCCCATGTCCCAGACCGGCCAGTTCGGCGACGCGGTGGAGAAGTGCCTCAGTCTGCTCTGTGAAGTCAGTGGTACCCAAAATCTCGACAAAAGAGCAGTTTCCTCTATCTCTGGGTCCCCAGAGGGGACGGGGAGTTGTGGACGGGCTAGGCCCAGATCGCACTCACCCTCCTCTCTCACCACTGAGCAGCAGTGGGCAGTTCGAGGGTGCTATCAAATGTACTACTCACGCTCCCTCTGCCCGAACGCAGGTAAGTGTTGCGCACACTCAGACCCCACTTCGGACTGGCCACAAGACGCCTGGGCCGGGTCCTTACGTTCCTCTTCGCTGCCCCACCACGGGTAGGTCAGTGGTTCCATTGGTGCCACTTGTACTGTATATGGGAGCCTGGCTAGTGCTGCCCAGTCCGTCTCACTGGCTTCTTCAGACCATCAGACTCGGCTATGCGATTCAGTTCACCTGACGTCCTCCCAAGTTCAGGGGCGTCCACTTCACTTCGGTGAAGGCTGCAGATGCCCCTGTCTTGCGTGCAGAGATTGCAGTCCTACTGGCGAAGGACACAATAGAGCCTGTCCCTCCAGCCGATGTGAGGACGGGGTTTTACAGCCCTTATTTCATTGTACCCAAGAAAGGCGGTGCTGTGGTTTACATGGATGCCTCTACCACTGAGTGGGGGGCCACATATGACGGGCATGCAGTGTTGGGGGTTTGAACAGGCCCCCAACTGCACTGGAACATCAACTGCATAGAGTTGTAAGCAGTATGCCTTGCTTTGAACCGCCTCAGAAGGCGCTTATGAGGCAAGCACATGCTGGTCCACACGGACAACACTGCGACCGTTGCATACATCAAAGACAAGGTGGTCTACGCTCCTGTTGCATGTCGCAACTCGCCCGCCACCTCCTCCTCTGGAGTCAGAAGCATCTGAGGTCGCTTCGTGCCGTTCAAATTCCGGGTCTGCACAGCCATGCAGCCGACGAGCTGTCTCGAGCTGTCTCGAGGAGAATGGAGACTCCATCCCCAGGTGGTCCAGCTGATTTGGGGACATTTCAGAGTCGCTCAGGTAGACCTGTTTGCCTCTCCAGAAACCTCTCACTGCCAGCTGTACTTGGAACACTCAGCACGGATGAACTGGCACACAGCTGGCTGCGGGGCCTGCGCAAGTATGCGTTTCCCCCAGTGAGCCTTCTCACACAGACGCTGTGCAAGATCAGGGAGGACGATGAGCAGGTCCTGCTTGTGGCACCTTACTGGCCCTCATTCAATTAATCCGTGAGAACTGGTAGAGGGCTGGGTTCCATATGTAGTGACCCAGGTGGATCCCATATGTGTAAATTCCACGGTATAGCTCAGAGGCCTTGTTTCCCCGGCAGACTTTCTGCCATTTCCCAAGAAGGTTGCAATCACCTCTAAATCTTCCATATGCACCTAAACGGTTTTCCATATGTGTAAGTGCTTCCGAAACCTAAGGATAGGGCTTCCGCAAAGTTCCTGTTCCAAGTGGAATGGGTACGTTTTCCCTGTGTTATCCAATCTCACTGAGTGGGTAGTGCTACAACAACAGTGACTGGTCTTCTTGTTGCGAGCCCCAGCCTACACCAAAAAGGGGGGTGCAGGAGGCTCGCACAGGACACTGGAAGGGGCAGCATCCATGGTGCTTTGGTAGGGATCCCAATTCGTCAGTCAACGACGGGACTGAAAGGGAACATCTCGGTTATGTATGTAACCCTCATTCCCTGAAGGAGGGAACGGAGACGTCACGGAGACGCTCTGCTCCTCAGCAAAAACCTGAGTATGCATTGCACCTGCTGCCTAATTATACACGCGCTGCAGCAGCTGGATGCAATCATCGCATGACAATGTGCATTGGCTCGTTTAGTTTACACTCGAAGTAGATTGGTCTCTCTAAGTGAGAACCCAATTCGTCGGTCACCGACGTGACGTCTCTGTTCCCCCCTTCAGGGAACGAGGGTTGCATGCGTAACCGAGACGTTATCATTCAGTAATTCCATAAATTATACATTTCACACATATTTGCTATTCATTAAAACCTATAGGCTAATTAAGTGAAATCATTCAATTTGAATTCAGTGTTGCTATTATGACATTTCTTCAATTAAAATATTGGCAAATAAATATGTATATATTCATATGCCTTCATATTAGTCATAGAACAAAATTACCTTTCAGATAAATCTCTTTTACTGGGATTCTGATTTGTTTAAATTAAATTAAACACAATTTTATTGGGGGTAAGATGCCCTCTGCACAACTAAATTAGTAAATGTTTACTTCACTGGCTTGATGCATCATCATTCTGCACATGCTAAACTTCTAAATCTAAATATATTACAATTTAAAAGTAACTTCACATTGTTCTCAAGGGGATCATCTTCCTCATCTTCCCTACATTTTTAGGGTTAGGTCAGGTAGAAATAGCTCTTTAAATGTATGAGCTGCACACTTCTATTCATTATTCAGGGTTATTTGGACTGTGTGTACCTGTAACCTGCAAAAGAGTTAGACCATATTTGTTTTACACGTTTGATTCATGTAAACTGACTTACAGTGTATTGTTATCACAACACATCAATTTGCATGTTTTCTAGGAATCGAACAAAGTCACTATACTCGATGAGAACAACACAATAATTTCCACAAGCATTTGTAATCTTTCGCATTCTAGTACTATGAATGTCTCATGCACATTTGGCGCTTTTCCACGGCATGGTACGGCATGGTACGGTTCACTTTTGGGGGGTTTTCCACTAACCGTACCGTTACCAAAACATGACGTGTAAACTTTGCTGATCACTGATTGGCCGGAGAGAATAGTCACTACCTGCGTCACTGAACTTGCGACACGAGACACAACAGAACCGCTAGATTTAAATCAGCACAGCCAGCGAAGGATCGAACGCAACTGTTTTGAATGAGTGCACCTTTTTTTAACAACCAAAAAATTGCTGTTTCATGGTCTGTTGAGGAAGTACAGACGTTCCTCTCGTGGAGCAGATCCAGCGAGAGCTTGATGGGGTGACGTGGAATGAAAATGTTTGTCAGGAGTCGCGGCAGTAGAGGCGGCGCAACTATAACGCCATGTGAATAATCCCGCCCACTCTAAAGCAGTACTAAACTGCAGTGGAAATGCAAACCGAGCCGAGCTGTGCCATGCTGTGCCATACTGAGCCGTGCCGAGCCGAGTCGTACCACGCAGTGGAAAAGCGCCAATTGTAGTGTGTGCTAGTGCAGTGCATGAGGAGTTCAGCCTGTGCTTTATCAAAGGTTTAGACCAGGGGTGTCAAGCTCAATTCCTGGAGGGCCACAGCCCTGCAGAGATTAGCTCCAACCCTAATCAAACACACCTGATCCAGCTTATTTAAAAACTACATGGTTCGTGTGTTGGAGCAGGGTTGGAACTAAACTCTGCAGGGCTGCGGCCCTCCAGGAACTGAGTTTGACACCCCTGATTTAGACTCTGTAAATTTCATTATGTAGGTTTCTCCTCAGAGACCCTGTCCATCCGAATGCATGAAAGACCCATCATGGGATTCCCGCTTATTCTCATGGACAAGTTTCCATGTATTCACGTATGTCTTACTTTGTGTGTGAGTGTCTGTGAAAAGAAAAGAGAGACTAACAAGGTTGAGTCCACGCGCCCAGCGATGGATGGCTCCCTCTGCTCTTCTCTACATTGGAAGCAGATGGCTATATCAGCGGCCTACAAAAACACAGTCCTGTCCGTTCATGCACACCGAGTCATGGTCTGACAAACCTCTCACCTCTTTCTCCATCCATCTCCTAAAAAATAGAGAAATACAGAATAATACAAAAAAAACAGAAACCATTTCTCATCCTGAATTTGCATTGCTTTTTGACCAAACAGATACAGAAACATACAAAAATAAGTTTGTTATCTAATTATAAGATAAATAGACTAGTCAAAAATAGTTCGCCGCCTTATTTCATACCAAACCATTCCCTTCAAACACACATGGATTAAACACACTAAAGGCTCTGACCAGTGAGAGAGCCAGTCCTTTCCATTTTACAGTGCGGTCTCGGGATATTATTATTATTTTCCCTATCATAAAGCCATAGCACGGCTGAAAGTAAAACCATGTGAGGTGGTTGTTTGAAGAGGCAGTGATGCTGTGGGTGGGAATTGTGGTTCTGAGAGAGACCTAATATTTTAGCCCCATCTGGAGGTGAGGGTCCATGGTGAGGTGATCAGAGGCACAGGAAGGGCCCCTGATCACTTATGAGGTGACAAATCATGGAAATCTGGATTTTACTGCAATAAGAGCATATACTTTTACAGTATACACTCAGAAAAAAATGGTACAAAACTGTCACTGTATACTATGGGTACTAATGTACTTTTATTATATATGTAATTATATGTATGTAATGTCTATTTTACTAATATGTATTATTTATTTAAATTAAAATGCTAAAAAATATACAATCAAGAAGTAAACTAAAATCATATTTCTCATCTGTCTGATATATGGTCTGCCATAAATATATACTGTATATATATATATATATATATATATATATATGGGGAGCCTCTGAGTCAAAATACACTGATGATATTTACTTGACATGCCTTTGTTATTGGATGGATTAACTGGGAAACTAAATGCTCTACCTGTTCAAAGGAGTGTGAAGTGAGTTGATGGGAAGGACAGCCGTGAGAGCGTCCTGTCCCAGCGCTCATGATGTCTAAACGGGCCAGTGAGACAGAACCTGTGCTCTGGTGCAGCACCTGTGTGTCTCCTGCTGCTGCTGTGTGTTTCTGAAATCATCAACACACCAGTAGCTCTGACACCCACACACTCTAGAAACCTCTATTAGCCTGTCTGGGGAAAAGAGCAAGACTGACACGAACAAAGAAAGCAAAAATGCATCTGTGGTCACAAATAAGAGAAAATCATCTGGGAGAGCAAAAAGTCATTAACTATTTACTGCTTTATTTATTTATTTATTTTTCTTTAAAATTAAACACAAATGCAAGGCACTATGGGAATAATGGAGATTGATGGGCTGTAATGTTGTGCCAAGGGATGTTTTTTTTAAGCATAAAGTGTGCCACAAGTTACTAGAAATCAGACAAAATCAGCCTGGGACTAGATTTTCACATTTCTCATAAGACTGGGGCTAGTTGTCACATGTTTTACTTTCTTAGGGTGAGGTAATTTGGGGGGAAAAGGAAAGAAAGGAAAAAGTAAAACATAAAAAAGCATCGTCCACATACAGTTACTGAATTAAAGCCCTTGTGGCAACAAACCTAAACTAACCCATGTGTCACTTGAAATGTTGTTGGTGCAAAGTACATTTACATTTAGTCATTTAGCAGATGTGTTTATCCAAAGCGACTTACAAATGAGGACAATAGAAGCAATCAAACCAACAAAAGAACAATATTATGCAAGTGATGTGACAAGTCCTAGTAGCGCAGTACACACAGCAAGGTTTTTTTTATTTTTATTTTTTTTATAATAAATAGAGAAAACAAGTAGATCGAATAGAAAAATAATAGAAAATGCTAGTGTTAGAGGGTCATTTTTTCATAACAAATAAAAAGAAAACAAGCAAATAGAATAGAAAAGAAAAAGAATAAAGAACAATATAGTCTCAGTGGGTTAATTTGTTTTTTATAAATAAAAAGAAACTTTAAATTTTTGTTCTTAAACTAAATAAAATGACATTTAATGGCAATTCCTTTTTTTTTTTTTTTTACATAATTAATGAAAACTAACGAACATCTTGAACATCTCCCTGAGAACATTAATGTAAAAATTATTATTATCACCCTAAATCCTAGTACATCCCTACAACTTTATTTTTTTTTATTCTATTCCTATTCTATCTATAGCACACCTGTACATACAATTTATTATTTTTTTGTGGTTTATATTTATGCATGTGTATTTTATTCACATATTATTTTTATTATCTGTGTGTTGTTGTTGTCTCCGTGTACTGGAAGCTTGTGACACTATAACAAATTCCTTGTATGTGCAAACATACTTGGCAATAAAGCTCTTTTTGATTCAGATTCTGATTCTGATAATATTAACAATGATAATGTTTTTTTTTCATTGCATTGCAATGCATAGTTTTTTTCTAAACTGAAAGCAGCATTAAAGTCACCATTGCATCATTTCATCCGATAACAACTGTTACACTTAGGAATTCCTGCCCTCTCCAAAGCCTTTTATTTCTGTCTTTGCCTAGTAAATGCTGCTGAATAGCGCCCTCCTGTGTACGTGTCCAAAAACACAGCCACTAAATCATGAAGGTAAAGTCAAACAAATGAATTAACTGCTTTCTACAATACACAAAACCTCATGACTTATTTATAAACTTATTTAAGCTTACGACTTGCCTAATAAAATTATTACACCTGGAGGCCCTGTAATTAGGTCTAAATGCAATTCAGGAAGAAGTCACTCAAAAAGTTTTAAGATGAGACAAAACACAAACATAGACATATCACAAATAATTATGCTGATTATGCACAGAGAGATCACATGCTCACTCAATTTTACTGAATCACTGACCCCTGCTTCTATCTTCAGTTACATTCTGAACAACACTAAATAATAATTATAGCCTGTTATATCTCTTAAAAAAAGAAAGAAAGAAAAAAAAAACCTTGGGGTCATTATAATGGCTAAAATAGGAGACTTGGGAATTATATTCTATAAAAGTACAAAAGTACATAAAATTATATAAAAAAATAATGAATGACAAATAAAATAAAGGCTGAATGGATTTAATGTGTTTACCTTTATTATTTTAAAATGGAAAATAAATTTAATAAAAATAACAACACAAAAATCCTTTTTTAAACAGCTTTTAAAGGGGTCATATGAGGCAATTTAAATTTTTCTTTCTCTTTGGAGTGTTAAAAGCTCTTGGTGCATAAAGAAGATCTGTAAAGTTGCAAAGACTAAAGTCTCAAATCCAAAGAGATATTCTTTATAAAAGTTAAGAGTCAGCCACACCTACCTAAAACGGCTCGTTCTAACATGCCCCAACATATCTACCTCACTATGTGGAAATATTAGCATAATGCCGCCCAAATGTGCACGCAAAGAAAGAAGGTGTGGTTTCAGGAACAGAAGTAGTGTTGGTGCAGCCATGTCAAGGAGACGTTGTGTGTTTCAGTGCGTGCTTGTGGTGTTCGGCCAATCACAATGCACTGGGTCAGCTGGCCAATCAGAGCAGACTGCGCTTGTCAAAGGAGGGTGCTTTGTTGAAAACGACATGTTTGAGAGAGGCGGGGCATATTGTACTACAATAATGTACAGTATTTGAAAAATAATGTTTTTTGAACATTAAAGCATGTAATATATTCTGTTACACCAAATACACAAAATAATGATCTTTAAAATAGAATCATATGACCCCTTTAAGCTTTATAAAAAGACTTTGTAAGATGTTATGCTGATTCACAGCACTAGGTGATGCTGGGGGATCACACAACAGCCTTCTTCTTCCTTTCAGAAATCTCTCTCTCTCCCCTTTATCTACCTGCAGCAAAACTGCAAGTTCCACCAGCATGTCACGTCACACGCCACTTAGTTATAATAAAAAGTCACACACAGCACCTGACTAAGTAATAAATAAATAAGTGTGTTTGTGTGTGCGCGCGCACATGTATAAATGATGGATGGGAAGGAATGGGCTGTTATCACAGAGTGCATGTATCACTGCCTGCCATTTTTACACAGGCCCGTGACAGGACAGTGACATGCGGAACATGGGCGGCAGCCTCCAAGATGAGCAGATCTTCATTTCCTGTTCCTGCTCAGAGCAGGTGAAAATATGTGACATGTTGTCTTCATTAATTCCCCCTTCATTTGAATATCTACCCGTCTGCTCCATGGGTGTCCTCTCAGTCTCTTTCTCCCTCCCATGACCAAACGTAGTCACACACACACACACACACACACACACATCTGTTGGAAATACATTATAGCATGTGATAGGTCTTGTCCGGTTTAAAGTGTCACAATTTCATACATGCATGAAATTAACACTTAAAAAGACACAAATTAGATATGCGTGGCTAAAAGCAATTATAATCTCTATGAGTTTTGCAAATCATTTGGGAAATGAAAAGAATGCGTAATTGCTGGAACCAACATCTTCAACAAAAAAATGGCTCAAGTGATGCTTGTTAGAGAGCAGTCTTATCGACGGACCCAACTGTGATTACGGCGCTTTTCCGCAATTACATGTGCATATGTTTAATGCCACAAAATGCCTCTTTTTAATGAATGTGTTTTTAATAGAATTAGCAATCAGTCAATTACGATGTACGTCAAGGCCCTGAGCAGAGAAGTTATCATCCAGAGACTAATGAAGGAATACGTGCTGATTCCTTCTGGAAATATGTATTCAGCTCCCGGATTGTAAATGCAACTGAATTATATTATACGCTCACTTAAAACTGAGATTTCAGAAACACTTTACATTAAAGCATCCACATTATGCTCATTACATATTGATAAAATTAATTACTACAATAATAGCAATTACAGTATGTGATTACAAACAGCACTACAAAATAATTACATTAACATAGATATATTATTTAGCGTAACACTGGGTAAAAACCGACACAGAAACTCTTTATGAAGTAAACAAATTAAATTATATAACTATAAACACACACACAGACACACACACTCACAATTATATACAAATGAACTACTAAAAATATTATTGAGTGTAACAGTAGATAAGCATAATACAGAAAGTCTTTATAAATTAAAAATAATAACAATAGAACTGTATGTATGTATATATATATATTTCTGGCAACAGTGTTGACGACAGACACTATTGGAAGAGAACTGAACTGAGCTGGAACTGATTTCTATTGTCCTCTTGCATTATCAGCACACGTTTTTCCTGCACTCTAAAAAAAAGCTGCTTTGACACAATCTGTATTGCATAAAGTGCTATTTAAATAAAGGTGACTGGACTTGGATATTAATTTTGACATTTGCATTAACAGTGTTATTAAATTAAGCGTTTTCAAGATTAGATGACAAAAAAGGTAATACAAATACAAAAATAGGGAAAATAAAATATCCAGTAGCACGAGCCAAAAGAATTATGAAGTGCAATTCATGGGCATTCACTCCCACATGGCTGCTCATTCATTCTGTGTATGATTATGCTAAAGGTGATTATCAAGCCTACCGACGCTGAATTTAATCAGCTGTGATCTGCATAAAAGGACGTAAACCTGCACTCTAAAAAATGCTGGGTTGTTTTAACCCAACTTTGGGTCAAATATGGACTAACGCAACTTTTGGGTTAAAAATGTAATTGAAAAATGTAACCCAACAGTTGAGTTAGTCCATATTTGACCCAAAGATGCACAAGCAATATATGACCAATAGTGACTGATTCAGAGCAAGAGCATCCCGGCTTGCATTTTTGACAGGGTGGCAGGGAAATCACGTTCCAGGTCGAAGATGCGGCTGAAGAACAATAGCTGTGGATGCTCTCACACTGATTCTAATTATCAGGGCAGCGCTCCGACTCCGTCGCTGTCACCCCTCGCTTCTCCATTAATCTTATGCTGTCGCCCACCTCACTAAACCCAGTGCTGTTACACTATCTCTGCTTTATTTCATCTGCGGAGCCTGCGTTAGGCTGTAATTAATGAATCCCCCCTCCCCTCGTGCTAGGTCTGCTGCTTCTAATCACAGGCTGCTTCGAGGAGAGTTGCGCCATGAAAAGTGTTGATGGGAAGGGGGGTCAGCGTGATAGTAAATATGTAGAACTAAACAAAGAGAAACTGCCATTATAAAACAAAATCCTGTTGTTTTCACATAATTTATTCTAGATATTCAATAATGACTTGTAAAGAAATGAAAGCCATTATCAGTCTTTTGTGGCGCTAAGTTCATTTTCTTTTGTTTTTAACAAAAATGTCAGGCCACGAACTTGCACTACTGCCTCCTTACACAACATTTTTATTGCATTACTGCTATTACTATTATTATCAATATAACTAACAATTTTTAACAATAATAATAATGAAACTTTTTTGTTACGTCATTGTAGCTGCCTAGTCTCTCAACATAATTATCCAGGCAATATTGAGCTCACTTACCGAAGAGGAAATTAATTGGAAAATTACCTAAAATCTATATTTTAAAATGATGAATAAATGTATAATAATAATAATAATAATATACATTTATTCATCATATAATTATATATATAAATTAAAAATCATATTGGTAAATATTAGCAGATAAGCTGCTGATTATGGCATCAAACAACTGAGACCACATATAGATAAGCCTTTCAACACGTACACACACACACAAAAAAATAATTTTCAAAATTGTAAATAAAAACAAAGATTATTGGAGTATGTTTTACAAGAAAATACTATTTCTGCCTTTCTACCTCAAAATTTCATGCTTAATTCAATGTGTTATTTATACTTTGTAACTTTGTTATTTTTAATTTTTTTACTAGCAATTTCTGAGTGAAAATTACTTCAAATCACTTTTTTTTCCAGTGTAAAACAATATAAAATAACATCTGCATATGTATGTTAACCATACTCTCAGGGCCTACCTGAGCACCTTAAGTCTACCTGAGCATATTTGAACTGACTTCCTCCTCAATCTCTTGTGGTGATTTGATGGTAATGTTCAAGAAATGGACTGACTCTATCTGGAAAAAAAAAAAGACATATGAAAACAGACAGGAAACATTATGTTTGTGCCCATGGTTAAGTAAGCATGCTTAAGATCTTTAATCCTCTCTCTCGCTCTCATTGTCTCTCTGACAATAAGAACAGAGCTCTTGTGACAGGGGCCAAATGGCCCTCCATGAGCCAGCTCTGCCTGGCTGCATGCATTCATCAGCCGCAGATCAATTACAGTAGTGCTAAAGGCGTGTGAATAATAATAATAATAATAATAATAATAATAATAATAAATATTATAAATATTTTATTTATTTATTATTTTTAAGAAGCACTTACTTCAACTCTGGTTGTGGTTGTAGATTTTTGGAGATCATAAAGGGTATATCATCCATAGCTGGAAAGAGAGAAAAATATATAAGTGATAATGAAGTCTGAAAAAAAAAAAGACCTCCTAGCTGCATATTATCACATTAAAATGTAAATAAATGGACATTAAACATTTGAACTGAGTTTTTTATTAGAGAACAAAAAGAGTGTGAAATCATAAGAGAAACATGAAACTAGTAAAGTGCAGGAAATTTGTTTGGTAATATTCCAAACAAACACCTTCAGTATCAAGTTCTGTTCTTTATTTTCTGAAAATTCATATGACTTAATCTAATGGTCGAAAATAGTAGAACACTGAAAGTTACCAAATCCCCTCGGAAACCCACTCAGACAAAGCGAGATGAAAGCCTTTTTTATCCTCCACTGTATTTGAGGGCCCCCCACTCGCTCTCCTCCCTCTTTCCCTGTTTTCATCATATAATTATATATATAAATTAAAAATCATATTGGTAAATATTAGCAGATAAGCTGCTGATTATGGCATCAAACAACTGAGACCACATATAGATAAGCCTTTCAACACGTACACACACACACAAAAAAATAATTTTCAAAATTGTAAATAAAAACAAAGATTATTGGAGTATGTTTTACAAGAAAATACTATTTCTGCCTTTCTACCTCAAAATTTCATGCTTAATTCAATGTGTTATTTATACTTTGTAACTTTGTTATTTTTAATTTTTTTACTAGCAATTTCTGAGTGAAAATTACTTCAAATCACTTTTTTTTCCAGTGTAAAACAATATAAAATAACATCTGCATATGTATGTTAACCATACTCTCAGGGCCTACCTGAGCACCTTAAGTCTACCTGAGCATATTTGAACTGACTTCCTCCTCAATCTCTTGTGGTGATTTGATGGTAATGTTCAAGAAATGGACTGACTCTATCTGGAAAAAAAAAAAGACATATGAAAACAGACAGGAAACATTATGTTTGTGCCCATGGTTAAGTAAGCATGCTTAAGATCTTTAATCCTCTCTCTCGCTCTCATTGTCTCTCTGACAATAAGAACAGAGCTCTTGTGACAGGGGCCAAATGGCCCTCCATGAGCCAGCTCTGCCTGGCTGCATGCATTCATCAGCCGCAGATCAATTACAGTAGTGCTAAAGGCGTGTGCACCACTGACTCCACATCACAGCTCAACATCTGGGTGGGATGGGGGTCTAGAAAAAGTTTGGTTGCATCAAGTAGCACAGTGACAGGTCTATTTGAGCATCAGGGTCAGCCTTATAGCAACACTGGCTCAACCAATGGGGTGGGACTTTCTGTTTGTCCAACCAATGAAAGACTGGGGAAGTGTTTGGGAATACTTGTTTGAAAAATGTATAACACTGTACAATAAGGTTCCATTTGTTAACATGAGTTATATTAGTTAATGAACTAACAATGAAAAACACTAAATAAGCAATTATTAATCTCTGTTAATTTCAACATTAACTAATACATTGTTAAAATATTTAATGGACCTGAGATAACATGAAATAACAATGAACATATATATATATATATATATA
>NW_015554088.1:620659-639045 GCF_001515605.1 Sinocyclocheilus anshuiensis | reverse complement strand
CTTTCCCTGTTAATTACTCTTGATTATTCCTGATCCTGTCTTGTCAGGGAGACGTTTGACTCCAAAAACAAAGCCCCACTCGCACACGTCGAAAGAAAAAGGGGAAAGAGAGAGACAAAACATTCGCCAGATATCAATTTGCATTAAAATGAGCCAGAGTGTTCGGCTCTCTGAGAGAAAGCGAGAGCGAGAAAGAAAGAGAGAGGTGGATTGAAAGAGGACTTGCCAAGAGTGCGGTGGTATAATTAGCATTCTACCAAACAAACGAGCTTCAACAGAGCTATAATTAAGCAGGCCTGTAATTAAGTGTATGCCCTTTATCATAATGATCATGGTTAAAGCGCCTTTGATGGCTGCCAGTGGGTTATTAACGGCGTAACCCTGCGCCACACGGCGCCCACGCAAGAATCAGGGTGTCACGACTGTCAGGCTAAAGAGCGCCCCTTTGTTTATCAAATACATTAGAGCCCAAATTAACACAGGGTGACACGAGCGCACAATAGCTCCCATTGACTGAACTGAAGAAAAATGTCAAAAAAAAAAAATCAGAAAGTGCCCAACTTTGCTCATGGAAAACATGTTGAGTACGGCATCTAACAGCAGCACTATATATTAGCAACCACGCATGGGATCTGCTGGAATGGGAGGAAACCGGAGGACCTCTTCTCATAAGTTACCTGGAGGTCGACGGTGTAACTTTTGCTGCTGCAGGTAGAAATTATATCTTAACTGTCATACGGTTTCATTACCTTGGCAAAAGCTGAATACTTCTTTGTCCTCAACTCTTCCACAGCATGTCCAGTATACTTAATGAATATTTGAACATACAAGATGCCTTGGGGAAAAAGGTGAACATGTTATAAATGATGACACTGTCACCCAATCATGAGCTCAGCACGTCCTGGCAAAGAGCTCCTCTCTTACAGAAGTTGGTACTGTATAAATCACTTACTAAAGTATTTGGGTCAATGCAGTTTTTTTTTTTTTGTATTAATTTATTAAAAAATACATAAAATAACCTGTTAAATGATGGGCATGGTTTTGAGTTCATAAAATTATTTTTGATATTTTGATATGTGGGGTGGGGGGTTCATAAAGTCAAAATGTCAGGGTGATATAATACAGAAAAACGCCTTAAAATAATTAAATCTGTGACGAAAAACCAACACAAGTAGTTTGGCATAATCGGCATAATTTATTATAATTAGACAAATAATAAAACCACTACAATAATTATTACTAAATTAAAAGTTTTTTTTTTTAACTACATAAAACCAACATAAATACAAACATTTTAAAGTAGATTTTTTTAAATTGTCCTTTTCTTCTCTCACATCATAGACTTTACATGGTATTTCAGGAAAAAAAATGTATTAACATGGTATCATGGTATCAAAAAGAAGCCATGTTGTTGCCATGGTTGTATCATGTACTTTTTTTAATGCATATTTCCTACTAAAAGGTTAAACCACTTCACCACAGCCATTAACAACCTAATCAAACAGCTTCTTGGGCTTCCCTACGAATATTTTTTTTAACACCATTTTGGATACTACCTTTATGGCCATTAGACAGGCCTCAGGGAATGTATCACTCGGCTCTAGAATGGACTATTGAACAACAAAGAGCTTCAAGAGGTCATTTCACCAGCAGGGCTCGGGTAATTGAAAAGAGGATGATAACAACATGTTTCAGTCCATAAAAACAAGTGAATAAACATGTGCTAAAGCTTCGCTGAACAACAGCATGAGGAAAGAGAGCAAGGCTGATGAATCGGCATGCGTCAAATGGATGAAGGCGTGACTTGAAGGCCGGAGCGTTCCCTTTTATTGTTCAAACATTACCTTTTCAATCAGACTGCACTTAGTATTCACCTGCCATTCATACTGGGTGTCCCACACTAACACACACATACATGTACACGCTTTTTTCACAGGCTCATGGCCTGATGGGAAGATTTGGGGGCGATTGAGAGAAGAGAATAATAGATGTGAGTTTGGGGTCACATTGGGGAGGAGTGTTAAGGTAATGTTTGTCCAGACTGCTGTTGCCTGGACTGAAGTCGTAAAGGTAAAGTATGGTGCCTGGCAGATTCTACTCAAATAGGTTAGACCACAGACAGCCTGATATACACTTCTCTGGAAGAGCATAACTGAGATTATGGAAGCAGCTTGAAGCTTGAAGTGTCCAGGAAATAAATTTGAAGTAAATGAAAATTATTGGGTGAGATCATATTTTGGAACACTGGGACTTTGTGCTCCAAGTAGTTGTAAAGCATTTAAAACAGTAGTTAATATTTGAACTGGTGGCCTGTGACCCAAAAATGTTTTGCAGGTCACAAACAGCAGGGGGAAAAAAAACAATGCTAAATGCAAATAATAAAACACAATCAATAATATAATTGTGCATAGTTAGCATGTATAGCAACAGACTTGGGCTTATTATCTTATCAAATGGAAGAAAAAATAAATAAAAAAAAGCTTCCTATATTTTTTGTTGTTAAAGGAACAGTTCACCCAAATATAAAAGTTTGCTGTTAATTTACTAAACCTCAGGCCATCTAAGATGTAGATCCCTTACTTTCTTCAGTAGAACACTGAAGATGATTTTTAGCTGAATCCATGGGCCTTGGTGGTTCATATACAAGTCAGTGGGTTCCATCACTTTAAGAGGCTATGGATTACAAGTAATAATGTTGTAAATAAAATCTACTTTATTGCACAGATCAGTTGTTTTACTTCATAAGACCTTCATAATATATTGTCAGGAGCTGTGGGTATTAATTGTGTGTTTCCTGTATCTGCTTTTTTGACTCTCAAAGTGAAGGCACCCACTGACTTGTATATTATGAGTCACCAAGAACCCTGGGTTCAGCTAAAAATCAGCTTTAGTGTTCCACAGAAGAAAGGAATAAAGCGTTGTCTCATAAATGATGGAAAATTCTGTCAATGGTGGGGAAAGTGTCCAAGACTGTAAAAAATTCATTGGTCACTTGATAAGAAACTCAAATTAGACAGATGCTAACACAGGTTATGTTAAATGCCATAATCCTGGTAAAACTATGAACCAAACTACACAAAATTATAAGAATTAAATATCTAAATTACAATTAATATCAAAATTACATTAATTACCAGCTCACATGCATTTTACAAGGTAGATTTTGTCTGCAAAGACTATGAAACCATCATAATTCAATTGACAGGTATTAAAGATTGGTATTGATTATTTATCAAATCAATTAATCGCATCCAAAATAAAAGTTTGTGTTTACATAATATATGTGTGTGCGCTGTGTATATGTATATATAAATACACACATATATGTATATATTTAAGAAATATTTACATGTACACACACACACAGACACACACACATGTTGTGTTTCCATGTTTTATGGGGACATTCCATAGGTTGCCATTGTCTCTCGTCGTGTATTGATGTTGTAACTCTGCTGTTGGTGAGTCCTGTCCATGTCAAGTCAAGTCTGTTCTAGTCAAGTCTGTTCATGTCAAATCTCGGATTGTCGTTTGGATGTTTGGATCACTTGTAAATAAACTGCACTTGGGTTCTCACTTCAACTGTTCTGCCTGCTCCGCCATGGCTCCCTGATCTGCCTGCTCCGCCATGGCCGCCCGATCTGCCTGCTCCGCCATGGCCCCCCGCACTGCCTGCACCGCCATGCCCCCCCGCACTGCCTGCTCCGCCATGGCTCCCCAGTCTGCCTGCTCCGCCATGGCTCCCTGCTCTGCCTGTTCCGCTTCATGGGCCTGGCCCTCCGTCCCTCCCCCAGTTCCGCCTCCACTCCACCACCCTCCTGGACTTGTTGGGTTTTGTTTGTTTGTTTGGGCATCAGGAGCCGCCCTTAGAGGGGGGGATATGTAATGTGGGGTTTGGGTTTTGTTTCATGTTCATGTTTTCATGTCTTTTATTTTGGAGTTTAATCATGGTCCCTGTTTGTGTCATGCTTCCCTTGCCTCATGTCTCTCTGCCTTGTGTATGTGTCATGCTCTCATTGGTTATTGTCTAGTCATGTGATTCCCTGGTCTGTGTTATGTTCTGATTGGTTGTCCTAGTCATGTCTCTTGTTTCCCATTGGTTTGTTCTTGTCATGTGACCCTCTTGTTTGCTGTAAGTAGCCATCATGTTGTCATTGTCTCTCATTGTGTATTGATGTTGTAACTCTGCTATTGGTGAGTCCTGTCCATGTCAAGTCAAGTCTGTTCTAATCAAGTCTGTTCATGTCAAGTCTCGGATTATCGTTTGGATGTTTGGATCACTTGTAAATGAACTGCACTTGGGTTCTCACTTCAACTTGCCTTCAGTGGATTGATTCGTTACATATACATGTATGTGTGTGTATTTATACATGCATATAAATATAAATAGTACACACACATATATTACGTAAACACAAACTTTTATTTTGGAAGTGATTAATCACGATTAATTGATTTGACAGACCATATATATATATATATATATTATTACAAGCACAATGCTACCAGTTGAGCTACAGGATCTGTATGTGACCAAAACATCTTGTAAGTACAGAGCACATTGATCTTTACAGGGTTCATGGACACAGATTTGCAGTTCAATGTTGCATACTATCTGTTTATTCAAAACAAATACTACAATAGGCATATTCAGTCTGCCAATATTTGACACGTGGTTAGACCTGGTAGAAAGGTACTATCATGAAATTAATTGCTGATTAGAGTGATGAGTTCAGCACCAGGATCGGTTAGAGTGAGTGAATGATGAGGGTGTGCTGAAGTGAGTATGAGTGTGGCTATGAGGATCATTGCCTTATTAATAGCTGTGTCAGGTGTTGTGAAAAATTTCGGCATTGTCATCCCCACAGTCCTCGAGCCCTGACGGATGGCTGCTGCAGGCAGAGAAGACTTCCCTTACATGCTGCTATGAGCTCTAATCTTTCACACTTCCATTGTTGGATGCACTGTCACACAGGACTTCTGCCAGCCACGCTCGCCACACTGGCGCGCACACACATCAGATTTATACCTAGGCTAATGCTAAAAGACTGACAGATGGAAGACTCGGTCAGCCAGTACAGCACAGTTCATGAAACAAAAAATTATTTCTTCCCCAGAGGAGGAGGGAAAAAAGTGATGAGAAAGAGAAATGCAGTGAATTTGAAATAATCCTTTAGGCTACACAGACTAAAACAGACACTTTGTAACAGTTCAAAGTAGCAAGCCAGCTCATATTTCATTTATTTCATATTTCATTTTGATATACACCAAAAGATGGCGGCGCGTTCACACGCTGCGGCTTCTCTCTCTCCCGACAGAAAGGTGTTTTCGTGGTTTTTGTCTTGTGAGTCGCAGTATTTTTGTATGTATTCGTCGCGTCTATCTGTCTGTAAGCGTGCATACAGTCGTGAGTTTCTGCTCGATGTTGGCATAACCACATTTTTAGAGTTAAACTCTGCGCACGCCTAAGAGCTGCGGGACACCACTGAACTCTGACCCTCTGACGGACTCTCCCACTCCCCCCTCCCAAACACACACACACACTGTCACTTTAATCAGTCTAAATAAGCTCTTTTGCACTACTAATCATTATATCTGCACTGTTGTTTATTTCACTGGTTTGCAATCTATCTGCCATGTGCCTTGTGCTGCTTTATATATTTTACCTTATTTGTATATTTGTATAGTTGTATTTTATATTTAATCTGTATCTATCTGTATTTATGTTCTACTGTTAGTGTTATCTGTATGCACCAAGGGTCTGAGAGTAACGCAATTTCAATTCTCTGTGTGTATGTGCTGTACATGTGGAAGAATTGACAATAAAGCAGACTTGACTTGACTTGACTTAATTTGTTCCTCAGATTTTAATACGCCATAATATGGCAAAACATGAAGTTTGATGAGGAGAGGAAAAGACCCTAAAACCAAAAATGCATAACTGTGTCTAAATTTAGTACAGTCGAGTATTCAAAAGCTTTTTTTTTTTTTTGCAAGGACACATTTAAATGATGAAAAGTAACAGTACAGACATTTTTGATGTACCAAAATATTTATATTTCAAATAAATACGTTTTTTCATCTTTCTATTCATAAAAGAATCATATAAAATATTAAGCAGCACAACTGTTTTTAACATTAATAATAATAATAATGATGATGATGATGATGATGATAAATGTTTCTTGAGCACCAAATCAACATATTAGAATGATTTCTGAAGGATCATGTGACACTGAATATTGGAGTAATGGCTGCTGAAAATTCAGCTTTGCCATTAAAGGAATAAATGACATTTTCAATTAAATTAAAACAGAAAACAGTTACTTTAAATTTTAATAATATTTTACAATATTACTGCCCTTTTTCAGTTTATTTGATCAAATAAATGCAGCATTGGTGGGCATAAGAGACTTCTTTCAAAAACACTTAAAAATCCCCAAACATTCGAAAAGTAGTGAGTACTCAACTACTCAAAAGTAGTGAGTACCCAACTTTATTCTACATTATTCTACTTTCAGGTTATATAAGTAATTAACGTTCTTTCCATACAGCTATTCAGACCTTCCCTCTCCTTTTTACCAGGTCACACTGACAAGATCCAGCCAAACCGCAGGAGAGCAACAGCAGACTGGGTCTGAGTCACTGCAGCAGCAGCAGCAGGCCATGCATAAAGGACAATAGCGCAAATGGATGTGAAATCTGGAGAAGTTGATCGGAAGAGAGGGTTACCCAGTGGGTGTGGACTGCAGATTGGACTCAGAAGGATCAGTGGGTTGGATGGGTTGCTTTAACCCTAGGGAAATCCCAACAGCTCTCTCAGCACACAGACTGTCTAACAGCAACAAACCTTCTTGCTTTTAAAGAAAAATTGTGCCCGCCGTCTGAAGACATCTCAGAGACATATTGTCGTTTATTTTGTCACCCGGGTTTGCCATCTGTGCCATTCCAATAGAGGCTGCTGCCTGGTGAAGCCAGAGCCTGGGCGAGGAGTTCTGCCTGAGCCCCTCCAAAGCCCAGCCTGGTCATTAGTCAAATTGCCTAATGAGAGAGAATACAAATGGCCCCCCTGCCCTGACAGGAGGAGTTTTGGAAGTGTCAGCGCTCCTGACCCGTGCTATGAGAACAGATGATGGCCCTTGCCATTCCTCCTGCTTTTGTCTGATTTTTGTCTTTTATACGTTTTCCGTCTAAACACCATTGTGCATCGCACTTATGCAGAAAAGATTAAAGTGAGAAGAACTGATATTTCGCTTTAAAGCAACATGGCGCCAGAACTTGCAGAACAGAAAACCCAAATGAAATGTAGGTAATTGAAATTAGCTATTTAGAGAAATGCAGCAACACTAAATTTTAATGGACTATTTTGGACAAAATCTACAAATCTGTCATTATATATTCTCATCCATGTCTTTCCAAACCTGTATGAGTTTCTTTCTTTGGTGAAACACATTTTAAATAAATGTACTGGTTGCTTTTTTCCATGCTATTACAACAAATGGGGTGTGAGGTCTCAATGTTCAAAAAGGACACAAAATGACACTATAGTCCTGTATTAGTCTTCAAAACTTATAATATTTGTGATTAGTTAGTTAAAGTTGATCTTATTCACAGATATCTTCCATTCCACTGGTCTGTTAACTCTTGTGACTAAATATTTCAATTAGTTAATGGGATAGTTCATCCAAAAATGAAAATTCTGTCATAATTTACTCACCGTCATGTCACTCCAAACCTGTATGAGTTTCTTTTTTTTCTGTTGAACACAAAATAAGATATTTTGAAGAATGTTTGTAAGCAAAAAGTTGCTGGTAGCCATTGACTTTCACAGTATATGGAACCCAGTGGCTACCAGCAACTGTTTGGTTAACTACACACATACAAATATCTTCGTTTGTGTTCAACAGAAGAAATAAATTCATACAGGTTTGGAACAACGTGAGGGTAAGTAAATCATGACACAATTTTCATTTCTGGCTGACCTATCCATGTTCACATTCACTTTGATTACAAAGAAAAGAATGGCCAATATACAGTATATCTATCAAAAACTCACCTTTTGTGATAGACTGAAAGTCCAACAGGTTTGAAATGACATGAGTAAATGATGACAGTATTGTGATTTTGGACAAACCTTTAAATGCATAAAAAGTGAAAGAGTGAGGGGGAGAGACCAGAGAGATAAGGGGGCAGGGGAGATGCATTAAGTTCATTTAGCAGAGAATTGTTATTTTTCTATCTGGTTGACAAGTGGCCCTTGAAATCTGGTATCAGGCATCACCCACTGGGCACTGATCTATCTGTCTTTCAGAGTGAAAGAGGAGCCAAATGCTCCAGTGGATGCCTGGCATCAAGCACACACTTCAGCAATGCAGTAATGTAATGTAATTCCAGCACCTATCACCCGTTTTATTCAGTAAGAGAGGTCAAGATATGTGACCTCTAGATACAAATAATCTCTTTATTTTTTTCTCCATGTAATGACACAAATGTGCATAATCACAGAGAGAAATACTAAACACTAATTGATGCTTTTACATTAAAGGTTTTGAGGTTAAAGAGTCTGAATCATGTCGTTGATGTGAAAGTGACCCCAGTCTATTTGAAAAGGTGGTCTGGAGTACGTTTCATGTGAACGTCAGTATAGTGCACAGTTAGTATGAACACAATCTATCTTAACTTAGCTATTGACGCTGTATACTTTGAAAAATATGATATTGTGACAGCCGGGGCACACTAATTGTTAAAGAATAATGCATTTCTCATAGTTGCTTATCTCTGAATAAATTGTCTTCAGAGAGCAAGTATTATAAATAAATACAATAACTGAGTAATGAAAACAACAACAAACAAACAAAAACATTTTATATATAAAAGCAAAATCAAATTTAGGTTTGGACCAAGCAATTGAACCAAGTGTTAAAACCTCCTAAGATAAGAGGTCTACGGATTAGTCAAGTGTATTAGAGAGATTAGTACTAGCTCTGGCATGTGATAGGTCTAGCGGTACTATAATGCTAGCATAGTGAACTGAAGTTGTTTTGAGACTCTAAGTAAATGAGCTCGGCCTCTCCAGAGCATGCATGAGCGGCAGAGCTGGCAATGGACCCACCGCTAAATTGTGTGTGCCGGATGGGCCGCAGCAGAAGGCACAATTACACCAAATCCCCTCTTAATTAGCGGTTCTGTGGGTATGCTAACTCACCATGCCTGAGCAGGAGGTAGGGCGGACTTGGAAAGGGATCTTGAACCATACTAGAAAGAGAAGCAAATTAAAGCAAGAAAGTGGTGTAAGGGTCAC
The DNA here is from genome assembly GCF_001515605.1 of Sinocyclocheilus anshuiensis. Classification (NCBI taxonomy): domain Eukaryota; kingdom Metazoa; phylum Chordata; class Actinopteri; order Cypriniformes; family Cyprinidae; genus Sinocyclocheilus; species Sinocyclocheilus anshuiensis. Next base: position 629,744 of record NW_015554088.1, on the reverse strand, counting down.
GCAATCAGGGTCAGTGACTGTATTTATACAGTCCGTACGAGAGCTATTTTGAGCTGAGCTAGCATCCCATACCTCCACTTAAGTTTCACTGGCACCCTACAGTAGACAATCACTGACACAGAGCCCCAATAGATCCCCTCAGAGCTGGGGAGTGTTATTAAGTTTTCCGTGTTGGCGGCTGCAGGGCGATGTAAAGTGGCACCTCGGCCTGGTGAGTAATGATGTGTGCCAGGACTCAGGCAGGAGGGATGACAGCATGAGAGGCCTCGTTGGCAGCCACTGGTGCAGCCATAGGACCATTCATCATCTCCTTAAACCAATCTACCAATGCCGCACCGCCATTCCTCATTAATTATGTTAATCATTGTAGCATTACGTTCGCCATGACATAAGGCTCAGTAGACACTGTAGCTCAGATGTGTCATTCAGAGATAAGAGTATGTGCATAAGGTTTGACAGCTGCAGTTTGGCCTAACAAACAGTGCAAGTATGACACTGAGCCCTGAATAAAGCAACTGTGTAGGCGATCACGGATAGGAAGCAGGAGCCTGATTGACTATAAATGTCTAGATTTACATTTTAGGAACTATAAAGTGCATGTTGCATGGAACTTTAGACACAAAACAAAACTAAACAAAAACCAAAAACACACAAAAAAAAAAAAACCCATTACAAAACACAAAGCAAAACTAATTTGAACATTTTTACAAACAAATTTGACATTTTTATGACAAAGATAGTTTAGGTTGTACAATGTCATGCGGTACAACTACCAAAAAACTAACATTTATACATTATTACATATAAATTATAATTATAAAAACAGAAAACTTTTTTTTTTTTTAAATAATGATCAAGATGCGCACTAAAGTATTTACTTCAGGTCTAAAGAAAACGTTATTTATTTATTTATTTATTTATTTATTTATCTATTTTACTTGGTTACACCACATGTCATTTTCAAATTAAAGTGCAACTTTTCTTGAAAATGGTATAAAAACCCGAGATGAATACAAATAGAAAATTTCTAAAAACTTAGTACATGTATTTTATTACTTTTTTATGAAGACTTTTCTTTATTGTAAACTATCGTATAATCTTGAATAACAGAAAAATAAATTAACTACGACCCATTGCAAATAATAAAGGTTGTTCATAAGTTGACAACACATACAATAGCATGCTGACTAGCATTTATTTTGAGAGCATTAGTGTGGGAATGTGGCCATTGTTTCAGAGAATAAACTATTCATACAGCTATAGATGAGTCTCTTAATATATTTTGAGACAAAGCAGGCGGCACACTTTCAAAACAGCCTTTGGGGGGCCCACTTCCCCCTTATCAGAAATGGTTCCATTCCCCGGAATCTCATTGTGAGTTTAAATCTCACTATGTATTAGGGGCTCGTTAATAACCAACTTAACGAGTCCACAGACCCATTAAAAGATATTTAAGAGCATATTTGATCATAAATCTCCTTAACCTATATTTAATGGCGGGATTTCGAGGGAAATATTTTTATCAAGTTCTAATTAGATGTGCGATAACAAAGACTGCTGAACATGAGGGCAATGGGAAGGCTAGACAGGCCCATCTATTGAGGGCGGCCATGTTTGATAGGCTGGAGACTAATGAAGGAACAGATCTTAGTACAATAAAGGCAGTCAAAACTAACAAAAGAGCAACAATATATAAGTGCAAATGACAAGTCTCGGTTAGCCTAACGCAGTACACGTAGCAAGGTGTATATACCGTATATATATATATATATATATATATTATACACACACACATACACACAAAGAAAAACAAGTAGATAGAATAGAAAAAAAAGAATAGAAAAATTTAAATTTTTTAAATAAAAAAAAAAGACAATGTAGACAGAGAAGAGAAGTGGTCCAAGAACTGAGCCCTGAGGCACCCCAGTATATAGATGTTGCGACGTGGACACCTCGCCTCTCCAAGAGAACCTAGGCGTAGAAGTTAAATGTTTTTAGTTGACCCTTCAATATTAATATATGCAATAGGTAAAACTATAAATGTAAATGTAGAAGTCAATATGACTGCAATATGACAATAGTGTTTACATACTTTTTTTTTTTTTGGATGCTGGCATTGCAACATAATTAGAATAATTAACGTAAACACAGTCATATTGCACAATGTGCATATTACTATAGGTCCCAATACTCTAGTAATCCCAAGAGACCCCCTAAAGGAAGACTGAGGGTAGAGTCTTAAATCCAGATTAATCCAGAAACAAAACTTTAGATGACACATCAGTCATAGGTTTAGTGGTATTTGCTATCATGCACACGAGCCAAGCAAGTTGTAAACCCCCTCTGCATTTTCCCCAGGCTCCCTCTACGCAGGCCACGGGAATAAATCTTTAATGGCTTTTTGGAAAAGAAGCTGTATGCAGTCTTTCATGCCCTGTCGCCAACCTGAAGTCCTTGGCTCCCTTTCAGAACGATTTTATTGCCCCGAAATTGCGCGGCTTAAATCGTGTACCCATCGAAAGTAAAACACAGCTGTAAATCTGGTCTATGTCTATTCCCCTCCAAGTCCCCTCACAGCCACCCATCAAATATCCATACACAATTCATTTAGGGCAATTTAGCTGATGCTAAACAGAATCAAGGTGAACTTTCAATGGGCCCTCAGCTATGAGAGAGGAGGAGCAGAAAAATGGTGGCCTAGCTTTGGGGGGTTTTAATCAACTAGCTCCTCAAGGCTAGTCATCCAGCCATGGAGCAGCCGCACTTAGCAGATGAGTTTTTGTGTCGCTAGCCCGAGTGCGTGTTCTCTAATCCTTCAGCCTAAAGTGTTTTGGTATTGTAAAATATGGCCACACGGGTGGAGAGAGCTGCTGGGCTACACGAGATTAGAGTCACGATTAAAAGCCTATAGGATCCTCCTCGACTGCCAGGAGCTAGCTGGAGTGCTAGTCACGGCGCAGTCTGCAGCCGGAGATAAGATGGAACTTTTGTTTGAAACCTGATGAGAGGCTTCCTAATGAAAGTGCTGGCCCAAAAATAATCTTTTTTTCTCTGTGTTTGTCAATCAGAAAACAGTGTGGTCGGGGATTGTAAAAAAAAAAATGCATGGAAATGTGAAGTCATTTTGCATAATCAGTGAGCACCATCTGGAACAATTAACGAAATTCCACAGAACTCGGAGGATCAGTCATATTGGTTTATTAAAGATCCTGAATTATAGGAGCAATAAATCCGTGGAAAAATGACGCGTACCCCGGCCTGTCATCACTATTTTAACTTCAAATACGCACGAATATTCGATAAGGCTGAAAAGAAGAGATTAATATATGCAAATTAAGTCAAGCATTTTAAAACCCCCCCAACAACTGTCTGCCATTTTTTTTCCTGTCTCTTATTACGAGCCTTTATGTTTTATTCATAGACCAGCTCACCTGTCATTTCATAAGCTCTAATATTATGGGGGTATTATTAAAGTGCGTAAAGTGGTGCTTTAATTGGAAAGCTGTGTTGCATTCTCCAATTATTTGGAGCAAATTAAAAGCAGATGCACATACTTTAATAAGGGGACTGATATCAGTTCCGGAAAATCAAAAATCATTGTCACTCGCTCTGATATTTTACAAACTTAAGGCAATACTGAAACATCTCTGAATTTTTCACTCTCTCTCTCTCTCTCTCTCTCTCTCTCTCTCTCTCTCTCTCTCTCCAGTCACCTCTTAATTGATCTTCCTTTAATCCACCAAGGAATAATTGATCGCTATTATATTATCTTTAATAAAGGCATTGTGGTCCTTTTCTCGATTAATGCAATAGATATGTTAATGTAAGTTACATAGGGGATATTGAATATCTGTGTTATTATGAGTACCTGTTCCCTGTTTTTTATAGACAAAGATGAAAATGAAAATGACAAGTGGCACAAGTCAAGCTTCTAACCACACATAATACTTATAAAATACATTATCAATATGATAAAAAAAATAGATAATCACAGCTCATATGACACTCTTTTCTAATAGACTAATGTTACATCATTAATACTCCCAAAAAAGAATGTATTCAAATCCATCACCTCACAGATGTTGCAACTGGACTGTTTTTCACACTGATTCCTTCGCTAATTAGGAAATATTTCCTTCAAGCCATCAAGCTAAATGAAAAATAAATGACACCAAAAATCTGCTCAGCTTCAAAGAGGCAGTGGTGAAACAAAGTAAGAGGTTGAGAAGTCTAGAAATACTCAACTTGTTAAAATGAGCGTGGATTGTCAAGTGAATCAAGGTTGCCAAATCTATGTGAATTAGTTTTTAATACTCTGTTAATAAATGTCAAAGCACCAGTACCTCAAATCTGCACATAATGTGGCTGACGATGACAGATTTCCAGACATGTTGGGTCTCCTGCTCTGGGCTAGTCTTTAATGTGCTGGTCTTTTTTTTTTGCATGTGTGTGTTTTGTTGTGAAGTGACGGAAGGTTTAATCAAGAAAGCAGGCAATTCATCAATCCTAAAGGAGCTGGTGCTACGAGCCTGACAGAGCGCACATGGTTTTAGCCCAGCTCGAACCTGGCCAACTATCAACATCTGCGCACATACATATATGCACATGTGCATGTGCGCGGAGTCCCCAACGATTAAGGTAAATCCATCTGTCTGTTCGAAACCCCACACTTGCTCTTCAGGTTATAACTCAATTCAGGAAGAAAATCAATAAAGTCTCTAATAATAATGTTATTAATAATAATAATCCTACACGTATTTTAAGTAAAAATAGATGCATAATTAAATTAAATAAATTCATTATTATTATTAATTAGTTCCCAGTGATCAAGGTAAATCCAGCTGTCTGTTCAAAACCCCACACTTGTTTTTCAAGTCATAATTCATGAAGAAATTCTAATAAAATTCTAAATAATAATAATAATAATAATTATTAATATTATTATACATATTTATAGAAATATGAATGAGGCATTTATACAGCGCTTTATTGTGTATTGCTGTACACCCAAAGCGCTTTACAATCATGAGGGGGTCTCTCTATATTAATTAATTATATTATAATTATATCTTATAAGATATGTGTGCATGCTAATTTATATAATAATTATTAAATATGTGTGTGTTTATTATTATTATATAATTATAAATATTATTATAAATAAATTATAGTATAATTACATCTTATTCAAGATAACATTATACATTGTGGCATAGCAGTTTGTGTACACATTTCCTCTCTACTATCCATCAATAAAAATATCAAAATATCCACTGTATAACTAGACCACATACTGCTAAGCTCGCCTGTGAACACAGTTCCTGATGGTTACAGAGAAGTTGCTAAAGGAGGATCAATAGAACACACTACTTGTGGTGAGGGAGTGATGATTGGTGTCTGCCTGTCAGTCAAATGGCATTACCATGGCGACAGGGAAGCAGAATGCATCAGCCCTCGAGCTGACAGAACCTTTCCTTTCTCTTTGGCCTCACTCGAGAACAAGTCAATCTGCTGTTACTTTAACCACTTCAAAGGCAAGTGGCAGAGTTTAATGTGTCAGTCACTTATTTTAAGCACAGAAGCCTTGATATGATCAACGTGCCAATAATCAATCAATTACAGTATGCGTAAAATCTGTGCGTGACTTACCGAAGGCTCTATGAGGCTGTTAATACCAAAGAGGTATTAATGCAATTAATGAATATACAAAACAAACAAACAAACATGAGAGTTAAACTCAAGTTAAATTATTCTGTATTTATTTATCTAGAAGGGACACAGTAAAAAAAAAAATAAGAAAGAAAAAAATAACTGTAGCAACTTGCACATATTCTAAAATTGTTCTACTCTACCTCTCCATGTCACAACACATTTGGAATATTCCTCATATTAAGCCACTAAAATTTAAATATGAAGAATAAAATCATGATTGCATGTGCAGATTCACAGGCCAAGACTTGTGATACAGTATATGACCTGCACATTTATTCACCAAAAAACCCCCCCAAAAAAACATGATAAGGACAAGCATATGTATACCAATGTATCTCAAAAAAGCACATAAGATATATTTATAACTGGTCAATTTTTCTAAATTCACTCGCTGTTAGCAGGTGTGACCAAATGTCAGTTTTGGACCTGGATGTACCTCAATACAGTATGATTTCTTCCTCTATGCTACATATTAGCTCATCCTCACCACATGGTGTCTCTCTCCAGCCAGAAAAAAAGCACACAAGCATACCTTCACATCCCAATCTCGAGTTATATTTTGGACCTGAAAGACAGGTCTGCAGGGCGAAGTGGTCTATGGGATTTCCTGAAGCACACAAATCTCATTCTCCTAATGTTTGCATAGGAGTGCACACATCATTGGTTTGACTGTGTCATTTTCTGCCATTTGAAGTGTTAACAATAATCTTAGGGATGTCTCTAGAGTCAATTTCACAGAAGGTTCTGTAGAGATGCTGTAAACGTTTGCTACACTAGATAAAATTAATGTTGAACTTTTGAGATAATAGTTACAGGAGGACTGACCTGATTTGATGTAGAAGTTGTAGATTTGGTGTTCGTAGTCTGGCCTAACGATGTAGAACTGGAGGCCGGAGACTCTGGGAATTGTCTAGGAAAGAGAGGCAGAACTGACCTCATTAAAAATGTGCAAAGACATAGGAAATAATTAATGGAAATGTTCAAATGAATCACTGTATTCAATAAAAAGATTCTGGAAGGAGATTTCACAAAGCAATTTAATAGAAAACGTTCTGCTTTCTAGAATTTCAGCACCGTTTATTTGCACATGCAGGTCTGCAGAATTATGAAGGAATTATGCAAATCAGGAAACAACGGAAACACGCCCCACAAAATCTGTCATGAACGCAATTTGCACAGTGCAATTCAAATTGTCTTCAAAGTGCCACATTGTGAACAACGCAGCAAACTGATGAGATTTGGCATACTTTACTGGAAGTGTACAACACTGTGCTCCACAAATGAACCAGCTCTTTAAAGAGTTATTGACACTGTTTAAAGTGTTGGAATATAATATAAATGTAACAGGAATTATGTTAGAGATTGTGGGTCTCCATCTTTAACCACTGTGAGTCACTGACTCCATCTGATCATTAACCTCCTATTTTTTTCCCTCCCTGCCTGTGGCTCTTATGTGCCTGTGAGAGGTTGTCATGGAGTCGGTGATAATAAGAAGGGTTTCCTAAGCCAGTATGGCATAACACACACACACACACACACACTTTTTTTTTTTCTTGGAGCATCACACTAGATTCCTATTATACTGTAGGAGTGCCAATGAATCTAATAATGTTGCAGTAACAATGCTGAAAACATTCAAACCAAATAGTCAGATAAACGCATAAAACCCAACCAATAATTTACAATAATGAAATCTTTTATACATGCAATTTACTATACTATATTTTATATTTGTACTATCATTATTTATTATTGTTGTTAATATTATTATTATTAATACATTTTCATTACATTTATGCATTTAGACTTGACTGACAAAAGAGGAACAAAAGCAATTTGTCAAAGAGCCAATAATAATAATAATAATAATAATACTATTATTATTATTATTATTATTATTATTATTATTATTAATTTTGCATAACCATAAGAATCCTCTGCTGGTCTTAAGTCAAACTGCTTAACCATACCAAAGTTTTGGAAAAGAGCAAAAATAGCATGCGTTGCACTTCATGGACAGTTTGAACTTGCTCTCCTCATCAATCAGGTGCTGGTGAATTACACTCTTTGACTCACTCACGGGAATCAATAAATTCAGTGCCTCGCTGCCTGAGTCTCTCTGCATCAGGAGTGCTGCATAATTCTGCTTTAGACATGCTTTGAAGACCAAATGAGCATCTCCAACAGGTTACAGGATGCATCAGATGCATTAAAGTCAGACAGAGTCATGTTTGGAAAAAGATTAGGAGCAAAGTGACACCGCCAAGGGGAGTGAGATGTCATTTAGCCGGCTGAAGAATCTGAGTTTGAAAGTAAGTTGGGAAGGTAAGTGCAGAAGTGAATGTTGGAAAAGCTTCTGAAATGTGATATCAATGCAAAGCAGGAGCTGCCTAGATGTTGAAAATGGAGGAGGGGTATGTTTTAAATAGATGAAATGGTTGAAGCGCTCGGGCGCGGATGCAAATGCAAATCTGGTTGTTTACTTTGGTGTAGAAATCCGCTAAGCAAAAACTGAATTAGCAAAACACAGTCATCGATTCTTTCTGAAAGCATTTTTTTTTTCAGTCAAACACCCTGTCCACCAGAGATCTACTGTACATATTCATCTGAATTAATAAATGGGAACTGTGGGTCAGCTCTAGTATTCAACTCGTGAGTAAACTGAAGAAAGGTCTGCCGTGAGTGGCTACTCTGCATTTCTATCAGGTGTGATGAGATAAATAAATGCAGTAATTTCTATCAGGGGCCATAAAACATGCTCCCTGACAGCCTGTAGTATTTATGAACTGAAGCCTGCAACTCAGATTTATTTCTCTCGATGGGGCCGACTTCTCTCTGTTCATCTGAATCAGCATTTGCCCGTGTTCAATTCGGCCCAATGGTGAATTTTTAAAAGGTTGGCATCAATCTTGTGGAACCGATTGCCACATTTAATGAAGACTTCCCTTCGTTTGCAAAGGTTGACTCGAATGCAGGGGAGAGAGAAAGCCGGGGACATGGCTCTACGCGCATCCAAACATTTCACAAACAGCCATAAAACTGAAAGGAGACGGTCCAGACGCTCTTTCGTCGAAACTGGCCTCAACTACCCCAGTCACTGGAGCAAGCCAAAACAATAGCGAATGATACCGAGTGATACAGAAAATGGAAATGAGATATATTCAGTGAAAAGCCTGTTTACGCCACACAAATCTATTTGGATGTAAACATCACCAATTTGATAAGGTTAAAACAGAGAGAAGAGTTGGTCTTTAGAAAATCAACCATTTTAAGATTATCTAACGTCTTTTATATGTTTAAAATACAGCAACTCATTGTGCCAGTGTCAAGCATCACCCCCCCCCCCCAAAAAAAAAAAAAACACACCACAAAA
>NW_015554088.1:604579-620509 GCF_001515605.1 Sinocyclocheilus anshuiensis | reverse complement strand
TCAACACCCCCCCCCCCCCCCAAAAAAAAAAAAAACATCTCCAAAACTTTCTGTCTGAGCTGCCTCTCAAACAGTGAAATAAAATATGCTTGAATCAATATAAGTTTCAGTAGCAAGCATTTTGCTATCTTCAGAGCTGTCAAACAACGTAACCATACTCAATTCCAATTCTCCGCTTTTAATGGTTTAAGGTACATTGGCTTTGGGTAGCATATGGCATATCAATTAAACATCTAATTCTTAAAATACAAACATGGTTACATAATCAACGGCAGCACAAGGCTTGCATTATGTCGGCCACTGGAGTTTTGCCTACAATTAATCACCATTCAAACCCATCAGAGCCACACTGACACAAATCTGAATAACTCCCAGACTTACAACAGAACTGGGAATAAAACATAAACAATTTAGCTCGTATACCACAGCATAAGCCTCAAAGTGTTTCTGTATCTTATGACACTTTAGATCTTCAACATGCTCTACTTAGATCTACGGATGACAATGAGGTCAGGAAAGAAGGGAGTCTGAAGACAGACAAAGGTATCAAGGCAAAAACTCGGAGAACAGTTGATGGTTGATTCCTAATAAGGCCAAATGGAAAACAAGTGGACACAAAGACAAGCACTCAAGAATATCACAATGCCTGGTAGGTGGAGGAAGAGGATTGACTTGGGATGAAGGACTGAACAAATTAGAGCAGATTCTTCAAATGAGAAGACAGACACATCCTAGTAGTGTAGGCAGACTGAAATAAGACCGAATTGTTGTTGGACTACCATCAGTGATGAAGCGGAAAACATTTTTGTGTACTGTTGCATGAACAAAAATGATTGCTAACTTGTACAGTATTTCCTGGCAAGGCAAAATTACAGCCTGGGAAATTTCGAGGAGCCTCATAAAGGAGCTAATTAGTCAGGGTAATCTCAATATAAAAAGCCCAATCCCACATGCTAGAATCTCCATGGGTGGCTGATGAGAAACTCAAGAAGGCATCGGCGTAGAAGCTGAAGCACAAGTCCGTCTTGGGAAGGAGACGTTGGGAACATCTGTCACACTGTGGACAAATTTGCCAAAGACTTCGGTGAGGCAAAGACTGGGATAAAAACGGTATATAAAAATAATACGGTGCAAACTGAGCGGAATCTGGAAGCTGGTGTTTTGACACTCATCCGAGATCCTCGATGACAACACCTCAGCGCTCACTCCGAGCAGGCAGCCCACACAACCCATGGCTTGTAGACAGCTGCTCTCTGCAGCAGCGGCTTTCCCGCTTGTCATTACCCCACTTAAAGTTCCATGTCAGGTGCGGAGAAGGAAGAATCTTGAAGAATTCTGCGGTGGAATATGGGAGTGTAGATTCTCTAAAGAGCCACAGATCTTTGCTGATGATTCTATTGTTTGTGGCACTGCTCAGTTTGAGTTTACTTGATGTGTATGGAAATTTGCACGCTTTTTAGGGCTTTCTGGGAAAGGGTACACAGAAGAGTGTCTGAAAAACACATTTGAGGATGGTGTCACAACAGATCTCGTACAGGGCCTGCTTTCCCTGAGAACTGGTAGATCAGCCGTTGTTTGGAGAGCTGATGTTGAGAAGGTGACACAGAGGTCACCGAAACCAACAAAGAGCGGGAACACTGACACCCATCCATCAGTGCTACTCATATGGTGTATAGAGTACTCATAATTCGAGACGTTCCCATATACCGCCTGTGCCAGCAAGCACCTGCACTGTCATGCAAAGGGTCACAGTTGACTTGATATTGCGACAATATATCGAGACAAAAATCCATGTAGGACTGCCACAGAACAAAGTGAAATATGCTGATTTTATCATGAAGCATTTGTTAGCTGATGCATGTAATTATTGCAACACTGATGGCATCAAACAGTATCGCAAACTAATGATCATTTCAATATAATTCATTATTTCTGTTTATTTATTTTTGACATATTATTGCTGTTTTCTTGAGAACACAACCTTAACTCTTATAATCTTGGCAACAGAAGTTATCTACAAGAAAGGAAAAAGCAAAACAAAAAACAAAAACGAGATATTTTATTATAAAATAAAGAAATATATAAATATAAAAATATTCTATTTAGTGCTGCTAATATCACAGAAATTAAATGGTTCAATTAAAATGAAATGGCTGTTATCATAGGTCAAACTTAAAATGCAACATGTAATTTTCACAACATGTTAACAGGTGTTTTTTTCCATTTAGAAGATCCCTGATCTAAATTTCATTTTTAAGTTATTCCAAAGTTCAGCCAATATGGTTCTATATTTACTGACCTCCTGTAGTGAATCGGTGGAGTGAATCATGGGATGGCATAAAAAATGCTTCCTGCTCACAATGGGAAATATGCTTGACCTTTACATTTATATTGTTCAGCTTTTGGATATAAAAACTTTTCCTGCCTTACTGTATATGGCCCTATCATTCAGAGAGAAATGCCCGAAACCTTGATTCTATGAAGAAAAAGATAAACCAAAATATTAGCACAAGGCAACTTTATGTTCTCTGTCAATCTAGAGGTCAGATATCAGAGCGAGAGATGACAGTTTTATCAGGACGACAAATGGCAACACAGATGAGAGAAGAAGCTCACCCTGAAGAACAACAACCCTAAAATCTATGCTTTGGGAACTGGATTGACCGGGCCCAGTTTGAATGAAATGGTGGTCACAAAGTTGACAGTGACACCAAGCAATTTGATGGCAGATATCATATTCACACTGCAATCCTAACATCTAAAGAATAAGACAATTGGTAAAAACAAAATGTATTTCTAATTTTTATACACACTTTATATTTCTAAGTGTCATATAAGTATTTAATCTCCATGACAGAGTTGAGATTATTATATTATTATTAAAATATTATTTATTTTTTTACATCAACACTTCATAGAAACACTTTGAAATTTCAAACAGGCAGCAAGGGAAACAACTTTACACTCAGTAGTCTGCACACACAGTGATTAGTGTCCTTGTAGCCTGAGGCAAAAAGGTTTATTTGCAGAACCACCAGCATTCACAGTTAAAGGGGTCATTAAACATTTATTCTTTATTGACTATGTTTAAAACAGCTTTCCTATAACTGTAAAAAGCATTTAAATTCGAGGGCATCTTAAAAGAGTCATACAAACAGTAAAACATTGATGGGACCGCATAGTTTGTGTGAAATGGGGCGAGAACAGCATCACACCTTGTAATGCGACACATGTGGGTTTCCTATTCTAAAACCTTTATTATTTTCCATTATTGCTTTGTATTTAACAATATATTCACTTGCCTTTAATACAATTGGTCATATCACAGGGAAATTCAAGCATTTACATTTTATTCTGAAAAATGAAATCAAATCTTAAATATCCCATCAAATCATTTGATGAACATGTTTTTAACAAACTAGAAATAAGCCAATTTTTTTTACAGAATTTAGCTTACTTTAGCATTTAAATACAGTATAGTATTTATTATTAATATTTTGAATTATAATTTATTAATATTTTGAATTGCCAGAAAAGGTGGTTATCTGCTAAATGCTAATATTGTCTATTAGAAGAACAATACCATGTCCTCAAACCTAACTGACATGGACTAAAAGCCAGAAAAGGGTTATTCTGTAGCGGATACATTCAATTTAACGGGATGCTAAAAGTCTTGAAAGCAGGAAAAGTCCAACGACATTTTCAATAAAACACTTGGTTACCTCTTGTGCCTCTTAAACTGAGTTCTTTTTTTCCACAGATTCACAGATTGCTGTTGGACATTAACACAGACGTAGAAGCATGAAATGTAATAATAACACAAAAGTGCACAGTCTGTGATCACAGCAGGTATCGGAGTGGGGAGGCGCGGATCTTCGCTTGGAGGTACAATTTATTCTTCTCCAACTTGAAAAGTGGTTTCAAAAGAGTGAGGAATTAACAGGGTGAGACGAAGTGTGTGAATGTGTGGGACTGGATGTAGGATGACTCGGAGACATCAAACACTTCTCCCCTACAGCTGCCCCTTCCAAAAAACACACTGCACAAAGGGCTTTATTCAAGCCACGAAACCATGGTATGTTTCAGAGGTCGGCCTTGCGCAAAAGTTCAAAGATCGAAACTTCAGACAATGTTCAGAGTGGAGCTCACTGGAACATCTTATGCTCGTCATGGGATGAAAGCAACCAATGATCACAGAGAATTTATGTGAAAATTGTCCCAAGTCAGAATCGACGCCATATTTAATTTGAAGTGAACAAAACTGACGGAAAAAAGATAAAGTCTGTTCAAAGTTGTATAGTACTGTTGGGTACTGGCGTGTTCGATTATTCATCTGATGATACACTAAAAGTTTTGCCGACTGAAATTTATAGAAACCGTGTGAGTCAGAAAACAAGGCAAATGCAAGGGATGCAGTATCTGAATTGACGGTCAATTTCTTGAAATAAATATTTTTTGATTAACAGCAAAACTAGCTATGTTGCATATACAAAATATGATAGTATTGATAATTACAATATATACAATGATTTGGTTTAAAGCACCTTCATAATTAAATAAAAACATAAAAAGCAAAAACACAACTGAAAAATACCAAATATTTGTGTGCACTATGTATGTATGCTTCACTGATTAAGCATATTTTAATGCTTATTAGTATCACACAGTTAGCTTAGCAACATGCTAACAACAAAATGTACTGAAATCAATTCCATGCTCAGTCCAATTTGTGTGGCGCAAAGAGTTTCTGTCTATGTAGAGTGTTCCTAATCAGTCACTTTCGGTTCCATGGAGGTTAGGATGTTATTTTACTAGGTTTTGGAACAAAGCTAATTTTTTGTTGACTAACCGACCAACAACTGTAACTTCTAAAGCAGTATGACACACTGAACAGACTATATTACCATCTCAAATCTTTGTTCAGCAGCAATGTCTTGAGGTTAAAGAACTGGCAACTTCTCGTAAAGGCACTGAAATACAAAGTGGGCAAAGCTTGCAGAAGTTGTATGTGTACTGGCCTTAACTGCAGTGACGGGACCTTCACAGCCTTCTGGCGCACTCAAATCTGGCCTTTTCATTTGGCACAATCACATACCCCCACCAACCTCTCTGCTCTATCAACTATAGGACGGGAGCAGTGATTGTTTATTTACTATTTACTGAGGAAAAACCCCACTACTTCCTGCTCATTAATAATTGACATGTTTGATTTGGATGAGGTACAAAGTCACTCTCCCTCTCTGTCTTCTTCCCTTCAGGCTGTGTTTGTGTGTGAGGCCGCTGGGCAGACTGTGTGTTTGTGTTGTGTGTCAGAGCAGACAACAGACTGCGCTCTCCTCAAGGCGGTCTCTCCTGCTTGAGCACTTGTGGCTTGTGGCTGTTTTGTTCCTCCTGAACTTCAGGTTATCAGTGGAAACACACTCAGTTATCTTATGCTACCTTCTGTTCTTGAACTTGAAAAGGAGGAATTTTCAACTTAGAAACTTAATTTTACAGATTGTTGGACTATCTCTCATCCGACAAGAATCAATGAACAATTTCCCCTCCTGTTTTATGGAAATTTCTATTAAAACAAGAACTATAGTATATATGTATTCTTGGTGAAGTGTCTCACCTGGCAACACCAATATCAGTTGTATAGGTGGAGGAGGTTTTGTGTGCTGTATCCTATGACTTAGTGACTTTTCCCAGCTGATACCAAATTCCCAAACATTTCAGGTCACTGTGGACAAAAACAGCTTGTTTAATTATTGTGAACATTTATGCATACAGTATTGTCTAAAAGTTTGGGGTAAGATTAAATTTTTTTATTTCTTTTTTTTTAAATTCAGAAAGGACACATCAAATTGATCAAAAGTAAATGTATAATGTTACAAAAGACTTTCAAATAAATCTTTCTATTCTTCAAATAATCATCCAAAAATGTATATCCATTCCCATGAGACTATAACATCATACAACTGTTTTCAACATACTGTACATAATAATGAGAAATGTTTCTTGAGCAACAAATCAGAATATATGAGAATGATTCATGAAGGATCATGTGACACTGAAGACTGGAGTAATGGCTGCTGAAAATTCAGCTTTTCCATTACAGGAACAAATTACATTTTAAAATATATTAAAAAGGAAAACATTTATTTAAAAAAATTATAATATTTCACAATATTACTGTTTTACAGTATTTTTAATCAAATAAATGCAGCCTTGATCAACATAAGATCATTCAAATACATTTAAAAAAAAAAGTTTTTTTTCACATTTGCTGACCTCAAACTTTTGAACAGCAGTGCCCTAAAAAAACAATACTAGCGCACTCGATATGGTATGAAACATCATATTGTCAATAAAATACTATATAATGTTTGTAAGACATATCAGGGGTGGCTTTAAATGCTGTCGGAAGAGCAGCACAAGTAAAGCAAGCACCCTTAATGCCTGTACCATGCCGAAAGCACTGAGGTGCACTAGAGGAAACAGGAGCCGGTCAAAACACACACACAGACCAGAAGAACAATCCGCTTTGGTTTAAAAATGACAATTCATCCAGCATAATAAGCTGGCTCCAGGATATTTACTTTGGTGTTTCTTTACCCTCACAAGGAATAGCGACCAAACCATCTGCATTAAATACACACAAATAATTCTCAAAAAAACATGATGTCATGCTTGTCATACCAACTCACTCAGTTTAGCCAAAGATATGATATCTTACCCTATAAATGTATAATTAGTGAGGCTGTGCTTTGATTTCCCCTGTATAACCACATTGCATATAGCCGTATCAGCGCTGTGCCTGGGGACCAACTTCACACACAGTCTCTCCTTCCTCAAAGCCTGCTCCTCTGAGAGAGAAAGAGATATAACAGTCATAAAATAAACAGCCCTAATTATGTCTTTCATTTATCAGCAGTCTAACTACATTTAAACCAGAGTGCCTTTATATCCCACAGTCCCATATACTCATAACTAAAACCTACATTATGCATCGATTCCCCCACAAACAAATTGCCTGACCTATTTGTCCTTGGGAAGCCTTATAAACAATGACACGACAATATATGTATAAAAACGACCTATTTCATAACACTTTATTCAGAGAGACAAGCTAAATATATATGTGCATTAATATTTGAACACCATATAAATGCAACCTATGTGACGTTTTGAGGCTCCAGGCACATATAAGTATATGAAAGCCCATCATAATTTCATAAAAATGTCATTGGGTGCTAGAGGGGAATCTTCAGCATCAAATATGTGTGTAAGAAGGATATAAGGGACTTGACTGAGAGTGCAATGGCAACACAGTGGCTGAGGCATCTATTAAACATGGCTTTACTACAATAAAGTGGCACATTAAAACCAGTGCTCAATGAGACTCAGTCTTCTTTTTAGTCATTCCTCCAGAACCCGCTACCAGACTCGGCCATATTACTCCTGAGCCCATCCCATTCGTTTCGAGGCGACACCGGGGCAAGGGCCATGTAAATGCAATAATAATGGAAATAATAAACATGCTGCCCTCACTCCCAATGCCAAAATAATATTGCGGCGTTCTCAAAGGTGCGGTGAGAGGAGAAGAGAGAAGATGAGAAGGGGAGAAATACATAGCACTCAAAAAGCACTAAAGCATCAAGGGAATGCATTTCATTAATATTAGATAACCACCATCCACTCCCGCTCTGCACAAATAAATACATAAATAAATAAGCACATCATAAAGAAAAGCTGGGTTCTGGCAGAGATAAACAATGACTCATCGTTCTCCTCTCCGCCTACCTCCGGGGCAAAATGTTTATTTTACTCTCTCGCAATATCATAAATTAAGCTAAACCTGAGCCCATGAAACATTCACATTCACAACCTCTGGAGAAGCGCTCCCTCAGGATGACTACAGAGAGGAGAGAGAGAAAAAGAGAGGATGAAAGCAAAAAAAGACGGAAACTATGCTTACGGGTATCCGTGGTGTCTTGGATCGGAGTGAAGCCCTCTGGCAAACAGTCCTTCAAGTCGATCAACTTCATGTCCACGACCACGTTGCATAAATGCTTCAGCCACAAAATTTAGTGATATAATAATGATTATATGAGTTTAAACCATGATAACAATGAGCCAGTTAAAAGTGTTTCTCAGGGTTAAAATTATGTCTAGAAGCGGGCGGCTTTCAATTATGCATGATCCGTACCTACAATGAAAAGGCCACTGTAGTATTTCGCAGAAGCGCACACACAAATTTGTTGAATCGCTGCCCTCTTTTAAGCATGCATGCACCTGTGTGCTAGCCATCATCTTCAGACATGGCAGCCCAGCGTTCGGGCCAGTCGGTGGCAGGCCAAATTGCTTGTGCTTCAGAACAGGGAGTACTTGAAAACAATCAGGAGCTGTTTAGTTGACATTTTCAAGCATGACTTTTTCCCTCAGCCTTCCCAGCCCGCACTCATTATGCTAGCCATCATCTTCAGACATGGCAGCCCAGCGCTCGGGCCAGTCGGTGGCAGGCCAAATTGCTTGTGCTTCAGAACAGGGAGTACTTGAAAACAATCAGGAGCTGTTTAGTTGACATTTTCAAGCATGACTTTTTCCCTCAGCCTTCCCAGCCCGCACTCATTATGGTTCCATTTTTCGCAATAATAAATAGCAATAATCTGGCAAAAGCCCTGAAAGAGTGCAGCTAGTGTGGCGTGACGTGATGAGTCCAACATTCTGGATGCCATCGCTACTGTTACCCGGCAGTTATTACCACTACAGACCCTTTTTATTCATAGTTCTGACTTGAGGGTACGGATATGGATGAATGCTATTACTATGCACGAGGCCTGTTTTTTTTTTTTTTTAATAAAAGATGCAGGAGAGATTTTTTCCATCAGGACCTGCCAAAGGGCCATCTACCTCCAACCCTGAGTATGATAAATCACAAACTGTTTACTTCCCACCACATAATTCACTGGCTAATTCTGTAGAATCTGTTTTTGTCATAGACAATTACAGTGGGGGCCACTTTGACTGACAGACAAAATAGCCTTTGTTGATGGCGCTGCCATGTTTTATTAGCGTCAGGGACTTCAAAACAGTGCAGACACACATTTTAAGACTCTGGAGAGGTGGCAGAGGGGAATGATGTGCTACATACTAAAACTGCAGCTCTCATTGAACTTGATCAACAGGCAGAAGCGTGCTAGAATTGGCCAGGGTAAACCAGCCACAGCGGATTACAACATCATTTCTGAATATCATAACCATTACAGGGCTTAGGAGATGCAGTTTTACTGCTATGATAACAATACAGCACTGCGACAGACAAAAACATTGTTTTTTTTTCTGGTCACTGGTAAATTTTGAGATTTTGGACTTTTTGGCTTTACGTAACGTGTTGTGAAAAGAAAAAAAAATCCAAAGTACACTTTTAATTGCTTACTTTATTGCACTTCATCTATGTGCAGTAGATTTAATTTACAATACATATCTTTAAAGGCCATTTTCTCAAAATTTGTTTTATCTCATTCTCATTGTCCTGTGCACGTAGCCAGAAATCTTCACTTCAATAACACTTACACCAAACATTACAGTCTGATCCCTTTCTATAATCAAATTTTTTTATTTTTTATTTATTTTATTTATTTATTTTACAGAGGAACTTGTTAATATATAATGTCCTTGATTTTACACAATGATTTTATACAATATTTTATTTCCAATTAGAAATCACAACCTGGCTGTTTTTTTTTTATTTGTCTTTACTTTATTTGTCCCTCAAGAGGGAAATTTGTTTTGGGCAATACAGGTAAAACTGCACAACAAAGTACCAACATCAATAATAACAATCACACAGTTGTGTCCCCTGAATCAGAGTTTAACAGCCAAAAGAGTTTTTATAACGGTTATATCTAGACATCGGAAAATGAAAACGTCGACCAGATGGAAGTAATTCAAATTCTTGCTGAAGCACATGAGAAGGGTCCCGAGTCATTTTCATTGCCTGTTTAAGAATAACCTTATTAAAAACAGACTGAAAATTGGGATAAACCCATAAACCAATGTTGGTTAGCACTAACCAATGGCCCACATGGCCTAAGTGACATCAGCAGAAAAGGAAAGTTGTTTGAGAGGAAGAAGTCTTTACATTTTTATTAAAGATTATATAGTCAAATAATATGCACTAATGAATCTTTCACACACTGTAAAAAAATATTTTTCAAAGTACTAAATAACAAAGATTACTGCAGTACATTGAACATTTCATCTTTAATTCAATGTGTTACTTGCTGTTTCTTTGTAATTGCTTGTGAAATTTACTAGCAATTTTTGAGTGAAATCTGTTTAAATACCTTTTTCCTTTCAGTGGAACAAGACTAGAATCGTGCATTAAATATTGTAAATTTTGATTTCACATTGATTTTAAGAAGGGCCAAAGAGTATTTGTCAAATTAAAGATGTACACTTATTTTGGTGTGTTGACTAACATACTAAAACACATGTAAAGTACTTGATTATATTTATAACTGTAGTGTGTTATTTGATATTACTTTTGAAGTTAACATATTTTAGGTACTTCACTTTACTTAATTGTAACTTCATCAAATGTATAATTGCACATATTTAAACACAAGACATACAGGTTTCAATATAAATTATATTAAAGTATATTTTAGTTTACCATAAATTGTTGTCAGTACATTCAGTAGTACACTTAACCATATTTCAAAGACAATAGAATTAATAATGAAATTACATATATAGATGTAAGTCCTACTTAAGGGGGTCAAAAAAGCACTTTGAAGTTCAACTATTTACATTTCATATAACTTTAAACGACAATATAAACTATAATAACATTTTCCTTGAATTGTAAACAAGATGAAATTAAGTGTCCAAAAATATTTAATTCAGTTCACACTTAAGTATTTTCTTTTAAAGTATACTATTTTCATAAGTATATTATTTTAAAATCTATTATTTCCTTAATAAATACTCTTTTTAAAAGTATACTAAAGTGTACTTCTTTTTCACAAGGGTTGCTATCCAACTCCATAAACATTTTTTTTTTTTTTTGGCATCTGGATGATTGGCACCTGAACAAGCCGCATTTGCAAATCAATAATATTCGTTTACAATACACCAGCCACATAAAGCTATTAAACATCCACCTCTACATGCTCTGGTATCTTGATAGATGAGAATTATTGATTTCAGCATTCACTAGAAATAACTGTCTATTTTCATAAGCGCAGAGCCTAAATGTATGAGGCTCATGAGACCAGAAAAACACAAATATTTAAAAGTGCGCTCCATTTAAATACTGATTTACAATTGGGATCCACTGCAGCTATGTTTCTATAGACCCACAATGGCTGACAAGCCATCTGACAGCTGACACCACTCAGATAAGCCCTTACACAGGCTTGAACAGGAAGTGACACGAGTGGGAACGCAGTGACAGCCGCTTACTGGAGAGTAATAAACTGGCAAAATAATTCCGCATTGGACACACTTACCCAAGCAGAAAGAGTCTGAAAGGCAAGACAACATCTTGTGTCATCCATCTTCCTTAAACAGTGAAGCTGCGACAAAGTGAGAAGGAGAAATTATGATAAATGAAAATATATATTTAGTCAATACCTGGAATTCTCCTTCGTCAACCCCCTCTGGTTTTTGTTCTAACAAGGGTCTGCTTGGAATGAAAGCAAATGAGAGGAGGTAAAGTGCCTGTGGTCACACACACACGCACGCACACACACACACACTGTACATACACTAGGCTTAATGTATGGAATTAATTTCTGAGTCATCGTGGCTGAAAAAAGAGCTGAATAAAATTAACAGTGAATTATAATCAGTTTCATACTTGAGAGCCATATTGCTTTAGTGATGAAAATGAATATGACAAGTCAACATCACTTTCTCCATCACATAGACAGACCTCTCTTTCTTTCTTTCTTTCTTTCTTTCTTTCTTTCCCACTCACAAATGCCAAATGCAGTCTGCTCCTCACTAAAACACAGGCATCATTTATTTTACTGCCTCATTTGAATATGATGAATGCTACAGTCGTTTATGTTTTCACAATAAGTGAATAATTGTGAATCAATCGATTCAGGTCCTATGAATCATTCTCCCCGCTGCCTCCTCTTGCCAGACATGATAGTTCATGAGGACTTTAAAAATGATGAGTGACAAATTTGGATATTTGTCGTTATTCTAAACAATTAGCAAACTGAGTGATAGGAAAGCAATTAGAAAATAATTGTTAACTCTATAACTGACCATTTGTCACTGTAGCACCTCTTTTTCTGCTACACCTCTAAATTAAGTTTGCATTTTATTTGTATTTAGTGAACTGTGGACATTTTACAGATGAAGCAACACTTACACAGACACACTAATACATTTTTATATAATAATTATTTTATATATCAAATTATTTCTATACTAATTATATAAATGTGCATTTAGTGCAAATTACTAGCTGCAGCCACATGCTCTTCTTATGCCCCAAAAATGTGGAATTCTCTTCCAGCTAATATTAGGCAAACAAAATTACTAGGTTTTTTTTTTTATCTTAAAACATTTTATTTTAGAATGTCTTTAAATTGACTTTTGTATTGTTTTTTTTGTGTGTTTTATTGTGTGTTCTTCTTTTTATTTTCCTTGATGTATTTAGATTTTGATATTGTACCGTGTTTGTTTTTTACTCCAGTGCTTTGAGAATGTCAAGTTTAAAGGTGCTACATAAAATAAAGTCGGTATTATTATTATTATTCTGTCTTTTACAATAATCCATAATCATCAAGGTAACAAATTTACAAATGTATGCACTTGTTGTGAATCCAGCTGAAATTTTGTGAGAACCTTTGCTACAGAAGTATAAATATGTAAATTGTATGAAACTATTAGTACATGAGGCCTAGTAATGTTTAAAGTCAACATGGAATAAAAAGCCTCCACTTTTGAGTGCAACACCCACATCTCAAAATCCAATCTGCAACTGATGCATAGAACAAAGTCCCCACCACGCATTATTTTCTTTTTCGATGATCTGTTAAGCTCAGATGTACGTCACAAAAAGAAAAGATCTGTCTCCACTTCCAATTCATTACAGCTTTACCAATGGCATTTCCCCTCCCTCAGAACATTTAGACATTAAACATCTATTTGTGATCATGACATAAACCAACACAGATGAGGTGCGAGACAAGGCAGCGATGCATGAAAGCACTTTTGATGTGATAATTCAAATTAATGACAGATGACAATGCCACAATTTGTTCAAAACAAATAAATACGATCTTTCCTCAAATAACTTTATCTACAACCAAAGTAACATGATACTTGATCATGTCCAGATGACCACTCTTCACTGCTCTGAAAAACTGCAACAACAGGTCCAGCAGTGTAACGGTAATGGACGATAAGCGCTTGCTATTCCTTATGCCAGCAGTAGAGAGGAGAGCCAAGAGAACTATGGGATGATGGAGGGAGAGAGAGAGCAACGGCTAAAAAAGGATGACATTGTCCAAAAAAAAACACCAATATTGAACAGCGTCATCTGCATGGGTGACTATTTATCTCATGCCCGCCAAGTTGGCACGCACATCTGGCGCCGGGTACTTAGTGCAATTATTTATGATTTCCTCCAAGATTTAAAAGCTCTTCGCCGGGCCTTGTAATGCAGTAACTGATTGCGGTGCTAATGTAATTAAGGGGAGATTATGATGTCCACGTGGCTCACCAGATGGTGGCATTCGCAGCGATGGGGGGAGGCACAACTGGCACACCGCTGCACAAGGGCAGCGAGGCGCAGCCAGTCGAAGCGAGCCAGACCTCCTGCCAGACGCTGGGGCGTGAGCGTGCGTATGTGTGTGCGAATGCGTGAGTTCTGCGTGTGCGATGTGACCGTGTCAGTGTGCGTGTGACCGAGGCAAGGTTGGCAGTTGAATCTATCAGCAAAAGAGTATCAGTGGCCTCCGCTGGAGTCAGGGTCGCAAATCTGACCTTATTAACTCGGGTTAAAATCAAACAATGAGGATGTCAGGAAATATTATGCGAGGTTGAGTCCACATTAATTTTGATTCGAGTGGAGTCCTGATAAATGTAATTGAATCATTTTGCAACAGCATTCAAACCGTTTAGTCTCCTTAAGCATTATAACATTAGCGTTGAAATGAGCACCATAGCTCGCCTGATTAAAGGCAATGGAGTTGGGATGGTGTATTCGATAATAGCAATAAGGGTACGTTTTTAACTTATGCACTGGTAGTGCCAAGAAAACAGATGGCTTAAAAAAGACGTAATCACATTTGGCAAAGCATCACAGCTGATGTGAGGAAAAGAGAGCAGGAGTGCTTCTCTCCAGCCAGGCAACTGTAGCCTAACCCAAACTGACCTTTAATTACTTGCAGGAAATACATGGATATTACATCCAGGCACTCAGCTGCGTCCTCTGGGTGCAGTAAGGCTATGCTTCTTAAAACACATTATTATAAGCTATTCAAGAGACACCTTTTTCATATGCTTGCTAGTAAAAGGGGGGACAAGGGACCGAGGAGGGGATCATATCTGAAGCGAGCGTGGCGGATTTTTCACTCTTCCGCAAATAATGGCTTGAGCGTGGAGACGGAGGTCACCAGGGCTTCTGTAGATTTCCCAGGTCGAGATAAGGATATTATTACACTGCCTGGTAACAAAGAAATCTCCATCTCCGTAGGTCCCCAGACAAGTGTTGGTAAATTAGAAAACACAGGCAATGACCTTTCTTTCTCACATGTATGGAAGAGAGGCATTTGCAGCCTTTTTCAAACGCTTTTCTTAAAACTTGACAGCATCAAACATTCCCTGAACATTTAAGAAAATAGCTGTTGGAAAACATGCAATAAAGTTGATTATATAAGATTAAGATAAATAAATGATATAAGATTATTCTACAGTAACTGTCTGTATATAAATATATCATGTGCTGGCCTACAACGTTCCATACAAACATATAAATATGTCATGGGCTATAAGAAAAAGAAGTAAAACATGTAAATAAACAAATAAATAGACACTTCATTCTGTCTAGTGTATCAAAGCTTTATCATTTAATTTTTTTCATTATTTGTTTATTTTTATTTATTTTTCTGTGCTTTCCACAGCGTTATGGGAACAGACCTGTGACCTATTTTTGGGTTGTAATATATATGTTATAATATTTGTTGACATTGTCTATGTGACTGAGGGCTGCATATCTGTAAGCTGGATTATTGGCATGGAGACTATTTTATGGGTTTCTGGATGTGGAGTTCCTATCCTTATTCTGAATACTTCTATTGGAATTTTGAGCTATGTACAGTCCAGATGAAATCTGCAGACGTTTTTGCACATTCTGCAATTTACTCTGAAAATCTGAGGAATTGTGGAATTGATTGATTTGCATGTGATAAAATGTGCTTAAACAGATCTGAGAATTCTACACTCTTGTTATAGCTAAACACAGAGAACACATTCTGCATTATGCATATAAATGTGTGTATGCTGCTTTCCCATTCATGCAGAAAATCTGGGAACTTTCTAAAGGTTTCTAAAGGTAAACTATTTCCTCAAGCACACGCTCTATAGATGTAAATATGCCATTTCATTGTTTATTTGAGCTCCATGGCATTTAAACAGCATTATATGAATTTTGCAGTTCCTTATTATCTAGTGCCTTTCACAAGGTCTTTTGTAGGAAGTTTAGGGCCGTGAAAGTGAACTGTACGGGTGGCATTTACTGGACCTGAAGAGGCAGTTTATTGGAATGTAAGAATTGCAGCGCTGCAAACAAAGCACCCTCATATCTAATGATCCCCCCTCCCATGTACCATCTGCATTGCTCAGCGGACCATCTCTACCCCCATCACACACACACACACACACACACACACACACACACACACACACACACACACACAC
>NW_015554088.1:602186-604096 GCF_001515605.1 Sinocyclocheilus anshuiensis | reverse complement strand
CCTGCGTCGGGACGTGCATTAAAACCAGCCCATAATGGCTGACGGCTTTCACAGTTAGTGTGAGAATGCTGCTGATCGCTGACTGTTTCGCGTTGAGTGCTTCACCACCTTTTCCATAATTAGACCATTACTTTAACAGGTGTGCCACTTCCCCGCTTTCCTCCTTGCTTCTGAAAACATCTCTCCACACTCCACATTTTATTTCATCAACTTCAGCCTGTCTGTGAAATCTAGCTGAGGTGTTAGAGGAAAGCTTGTAGTGTTTTTTTTTTCCACCTTGTCAGGAGAGTCAGGTGTGACATTGAGAAGTTCAGCTGACACTATAACACAGCAGGATGAAGGAGAACAGCTCGGGGAGTTAGTGGAGATGTTTGTACTGCAGGAAGTGCGTGAGATATTGCTTGACAGCCTGTGTTAGCTACTGTACGGTTAAAGTACCAAAGAAATAGTTTTTACTATGTTCAGTGCCGCACTGTTTCGGGATGACTTGCATGCTTCTTTAGCATCTCAACGGGCCTGGAAATATTGACAAAGGCCCATTATATCACTATGCATAGCGAAACTTAGCAGGTGGCACTGCTGCAGCGTGACCTGACGTGCCTCGGTGCTGTATACGCACTCTGACATAAAACACATGTAGTGCTCTCGCTATATCTGCCACGCGTCTTTCTCCAGCTTTTGGGCGGTTTGGTTGCTAGCCAAACTGACAGAGCAAGTCTCAGTTGAGATGGCATCCATCAGTCTCTCATTGACACGTCTGTAGTGTACACTAGCGGCGGGCGCCTGCTCTGGGCCACGGGCATTGATTCATTGTCAGTTTTCCATGAATGATGTTGAGCGTAAGAGGTCTCATTACCTTATTATGTTCATTAAATCTTGTTTAGTTCCTGTGTGTTTGATCTTATTGTGCATTATTAGCTCCAGCAGAACACTAGGTTGATAACAGATGCTTTTTGCTGTTATTTCTGTGTTCTTTCTCTTCTCTGAAACTTATTTCAAGGCAATGACAGAGTCAAATCCATCAGGATTATGCCACTGTGCGAATGCCATTAGACGATGCAGACTGATGTATTCTTATGCCACGCAATTGGCTGTGGCGTAATCTGTTCCACCTCGCTGTGCTTCACGAGGGTATACGAGCCTCCCTACGCATGTACACAGATTATTCATCTTCTACTTTGCAAGGATGGTATTGTGGAATATTTATTTTCTAGAATTTCAATGTTTCTTACTTGATTTTAAGAAATAAAAATAAAGTAAATATTTGTATGAACCAATGTTTTCTGAGGAACAATGTTGTATTAATGATTAGTGTTTAAAGATCTGTATCTCTGTGTGTGTGTGTGTGTGTGTGTGTGTGTGTGTGAACATATATAGGCCGTATTACCTGGTAATATATGAGAATGATGTTCCTATTCAATGACAAAGCTATTAAAGTATCAAATATGACTCAGTACTTGACATTTGGAGAAGTATTTTATACTATACAGATTGCATGTTCCCAATTATAACAGGACTAACAATAACAATGTGTAAGCTGCTCAAGGACATAACTTGATACTGAATGCATATTGTTTATTAGTGTTAGGCTACTTACTCATATATTGACAATGCATAAATCTCTGTATTCTTATTTTACTAATATTATATCTAATAAACCAGTTCATTCGACATTTTACATGCAAAGTAAATGTGCTATGCTTGCTTCTATAATACTGCTGAAAATAAACGTTCATATCATATCAAAACAACATCAGATTGCATGGGCATAAATACTGTACAAATAATAATATGCGGCAATACATTCAAAACGTTTTGACGTTTTCCATCTCAGGAGGCTATATATAAAAGACCTGTGTCTCCTTTTAGATAAAAAAAAAAAGTATACAACAGGTGTCACTATTGTTCCT
>NW_015554088.1:598251-601702 GCF_001515605.1 Sinocyclocheilus anshuiensis | reverse complement strand
CCTTACCTCAACATTCCTGCTCAATAATTTGTCACATCGATAATAGGCTACTTGTACGTGCAGAAGCGAAAAGGACAATGTAAGGTTGAGTATGTTATCTCAGTAGAGATATTCCCTACGCAATCTGTGCTGGTTCCCTCAGGTAAGCAAAATCGATTCAATTCACGTAACTTCATCTATTAGATGAATCTGCTGCGATGACGCTACGACGTGTTTTGCGGATTTTGGAAAAAAAAAAACCGCTAATAAATGACACTTGTGTTTACAGTACATTGTGACCGTTTGAAACGCTGATTCCAGCTACTGTTTGACCAAATTGACTTATTTTTAAAGTGTTCTTAACTTTGTAAATGGCTGACTCATGTTGATTTAAATAGTTTGAAAACGTATAAAAACAAATACTTTTAAAAACAGTTATAGAAAAACAATAGATTTAGAAGAAATAGAAGAAAATACAGAATGATAAAATGCTTTCTACAGAATGAAATGCTTTCTATGATATAGAGTAATCTTGAAACATAATTTTCTGATTGGGCAAACTGTAATTGAGCAGCTCTGGTCATATTTACACTAGATGTTCACATGAAATAAAAAGTCATTTTCATTCATAATTTTTTATGACAACTCTGTGTAAAATGCATCAACATCAATACTTTGACTTTAAAGTCAATCTTACATTTTGGATGCAAATGCTTTAGTAACAATGCTGTCTGGTAAATAGTAGTATTTAGTGGTTATTGTTGTTGTAATTTATGGAAGAATGTTATGTTCAGAAGTAGGTAGCTTTGACTATGACCATTGTTCATTCTGTCTGAGTGTTTTTATATGCAATGGCTTGATGGTGTAATCAAACCTGGGGTGTGCTGCTTCAACCGTTGCAATGCAAGCTTGATCCACCCCATCCTCTTTCATCTTTAACATAAAGACACTATAAGATGAGTGTGCATCATTAGTGCCACAAAAAGTCGCCCCCAGTCTGGACAGCCTGGCCTCCATTTTTCAATTAAAGTTGCTTTACAATCAAATAGCCCAGCATAGTTTGGAAAAGGCTGCATTGATTAGTGTACAAATTAACACAAGAAAGAAATCATTCTCCCTCCATAAGCTAATTTGCTATCCTCGGTTCTCCTTAATAAGTCCCTCCGACTGACTTTTTATACACAGACCCTCCACTGCCTCAGTAAATCCTGTAGATTTAATAACCATAATTGCAATACATTCGGTAAACATTTAGATTGAATGCAATAACTCTGTCATTTACTCCAGTAGGTTGCTTTATATGTAATTTAATAAAAGGGCAAAGGACCCTCCACATAGGCTGAAGCATCTCGGGACGAAAATAGACAACGATTG
Organism: Sinocyclocheilus anshuiensis; assembly: GCF_001515605.1. Classification (NCBI taxonomy): domain Eukaryota; kingdom Metazoa; phylum Chordata; class Actinopteri; order Cypriniformes; family Cyprinidae; genus Sinocyclocheilus; species Sinocyclocheilus anshuiensis. The sequence goes on along the minus strand of NW_015554088.1, from coordinate 600,349 downwards.
ATCTAGATTTCCTAGAAAATATCTGATCACCATGGCTTGTTGTTTAGAGAGACTTCACTTGGTGGAGCCTAATTATGTTTGTATTGCTACTCCATTTCAGGTCATTTGTGTTGGGACCACTGGGTCCTAACATAGGCCTATTATCATTCAAAGCCTTAAAGGTGTACCACAACATGTATCTGTTTAGTTCTTTGTCTTAGAGGTGAGCTAAGCAGTTGCGCCATTTTTTTGTGTTCAGAATTTGAACACAAGAGCAAAATATAACATATAAACCACCAGTTTAACCAGATGTTAAATGCACTAAAATAATACTTAAAAGGAATGTTCACCCACAAATTAAAATTCTGTAAATACTGACTCACTTCACGTCCCTCCAAACCTAAATGACTGTTTTAAAACTCAATTAAAACAAAATTGGACCCTATCGACTTCCATTGTGTGGGAAGTCATTTTTCATAATTTCTTCTTTTTTTCTTTTGTGTTGCACAGAAGTCATGAGAGTGGGTAAATAATGACTGAATATGTATTCACTATCCTTTTAAATAGCTTTTTTTTTTTTTTTTTTTTTCCAGGGCAATCATGTATCTTTTATATGTAAATTAGCAAATAATATTGCAATGCAGACAAGCACATTTTTACCATTTTAAACAGCTGTTTAAGGTGTCTTTATTTTAATTTACTGAATGCATTTGCATACTTACCTGATTTGCGTAATTCCTTTAGTGAATCAGGCTCTAAGACAACACAGACAGCGAGTGCAAATAAATAGCATTGTCATTCTTTTGCCCAATTAAGTTTTTGTAAATTTCCACCATAATGTATTATGCTTTTTAGATAAGCATCCTAATGCTTTTGCATATCTAACAGAAATCATTTTAAACAACATTCTGTAATGTTCTAACATCTCTATAAATGTACAAGACAACAATAAATAAGGTAGAACTATTGCAAGCACTACCTCATTTCCAGAGATTTGCTGGTGGCATTTACGCTGTGAAAAGTTTACTCCCACTCTTTAATGTGAGAATGTAGATCGCTCATCTTTAAATACAGCCGCCACTAAAACCATTTAATCTGAAACAGTTCAGAACATAATGTCAGCCCACTCCATATATCTGAAGCTCGTTACAGGGGAAAAAAGGTTTGCAGTAATTAATTACCCTGCTAATTGGGCCCTCAGCAGTATTATTGTCTGTGTCTGTGCAGCTTATTTAGTGTACAAACGAGACCTGCCGCATGATTGTTTCTCTGGCTTTAGGAGGCTCATACGCTCAGCTATTAGCACAATGACTATCATTCAGTTTACTGACACTGAGAGTTCAGTCTGGTACTGAAAACCTTTATGAAAGAGTTTATTTTGATATATTTATATATCACGCTTTGTCTTTCATTCCACCTGTGCATATGTATATATAATTTTTTTTGTTTTTTTTTGAAGGCTTTATCAATGTCTAGAAGCACAGTGAAGTATATTAAGAAGAAAATTATTTTTTAGAAGTGCAGAAAGTATTTTTTTTTTCTGACATGTTGGTATATCTTTCACGTAGATGTTACTCATTTCCAGAGATTTGCTGGTGGCATTTACGCAGTGAAAAGTTTACTCCCACTCTTTAATGTGAGAATGAAGATCACTCATCTTTATATACAACCGCCACTAAAACCATTTCATCTGAAACAGTTCAGAACATAATGTCAGCCCACTCCATATATCTGAAGCTCATTACAGGGGAAAAAAGGTTTGCAGTAATTAATTACCCTGCTAATTGGGCCCTCAGCAGTATTATTGTCTGTGTCTGTGCAGCTTATTTAGTGTACAAACGAGACCTGCCGCATGATTGTTTCTCTGGCTTTAGGAGGCTCATACGCTCAGCTATTAGCACAATGACTATCATTCAGTTTACTGACACTGAGAGTTCAGTCTGGTACTGAAAACCTTTATGAAAGAGTTTATTTTGATATATTTATATATCACGCTTTGTCTTTCATTCCACCTGTGCATATGTGTGTGGCTCTGTGTTTTTGTGTCTTTGTCTGCCAAACATATTTTTAATACCGAAGAGCACATATTCTTGAAAAGCACTAAATCTCGAAACCACAA
>NW_015554088.1:581521-598059 GCF_001515605.1 Sinocyclocheilus anshuiensis | reverse complement strand
TTGTTGCTTTGCAGCCTGAAATGAAGACGGACACAGTTTTTGTTTTATCCAGCTGTATTTACTCAGTGCAATTTTATAACATCCAAGTGAAAGATATAACAGCAACATGTCAGAAAAAATAAATGAATAAAAAAAAACAGATTCACTGAGTTGGAAAAAGGATCACCCCCCTCCTAGAAATGACTAATAACCTTCTCAATGGCACACAAAGCCATCTGACATTCAACTGTGATCAGCTGTGGTCATTTTGATTAGATCAGCATGAAAAAAGCTTTCCTGGAGGACTTTCTCAGTCCTTGGTAGTGCAACTGAAGCAAACAATCAACTATAGGTGGCAAGGCACTGTCAGAAGATATAAATAAAATTAGATGCTCAAGTCTTTATGGATGCTCTGGTGGTACTAAATTTATACCTTGTCAACAGCTCAAAGTGTTAAGCATTTTCTTTCTGTATTTTAGTCTTTATTTATTCCCAGTACTGTGTGTTAGTGTGATGTGTGAGCTGTTTCGTTTTGCTATAAAAATAAACTATTGTAACTATTGTAATTGTATATGTAAATATGACTTTTATTTGCCTCACACAGCAAGCATGGCAGATCTTCAGAACATCTCTGGTGGTAAAGCAGAGCTGCAGCCTGAAGTCATCACTGATATTGGTGTGCTGGCATCTAAGAAAGAACCTCCAGCAGGCTACTATGTTGTGAGTTTGCAATTGTCAAATATATGTGTGATTTGGAACCTAAAATCTATAAATAAAAATATAATAATCAATCATTAATCCAGATACATTTACACTGAAAAATCAAATAACATAACTGAAAATAATAATAAGAAATATAAGTATTTTAATAAAATACAATCAAATGTAATCTGATAAGCCGGTTTTTTTATTTTCTTTAAACTTTTTTTTTTAATATATTTATATTATATTATTTTATATATTTGAAATATTACTATATTTTTTACTTATGCAAATAATTTGCATAAGTTGCCTGGAGCCTTGTTATACATTGTAAAATTGCATTTTAACTCAAAATTGAACAATTAAAAAGTAAAAAATTATGTTTTTATTTTCTTCCCTTCCCAAAAGGCAGTAACATATTTTATTGATAAGGTTTGATTTTATTTCTGTTTTTCCTCTGGCCGACTAAAAGCTGAATCCTTCGGCCTACCCTGAGGATAGATTTTAACAACTCTTTCAGATGAGGCCTCCAACAGAGCTTGGCACCAGTGCCCTGTGTTTGTTTAGGACTCAGATGGCACTGACACAAGGGTGGCTGCTGGTTCTCCGGCGCTTCTGCAACTCTCAGCAATCCCAGAGCACTGAGAGGGGAAACTAGGACAACAGTATCAATGGCCTCTAGGAAAATGTTTTGTGTGTGTGTATCTGTTGTGTATGTGGGTGTGCCTCGAAAAGACTGAGAAAAGAACCAGGGCGGAAAGAGAGAGGGGAAGTTTTGTGAATAAAACAAAGCACAAAGCAAACACTGTATAAAACAACTCTGCGTTAAGCTTACGGGCAGCTAGAGTTCTTCCTCTCTGCTTTCCTCTTCTCCCTGTGTTTTCTTTCTTCTCTCTCTCTCACTTCCCGCCCCACCCGCCAGTCCCCAACTGATGCCGTCTCCGGCGACTTGTCTGTGGGTTGGCACGTTGCTGGGGTTCTGCCCACTGGCGCTGAGGATCCGGTGTACGCCACATGGCACCAACGTGTTCTCAGAGGCGCTGTTCCGCTTGGCCTTTCCCTCCATCGCACGCAGTAGGATGCAACTGTTTCACTTAGCTTGCACAAACAAACACATTTATTTATTAACAACCTTTATACAACCAAATATAAATGAAAATGGACAGATTTGTCTTGTTTTAGTGCTAGTTTTAGTGAGTGTTCTGAAGTTTGACTCTTTTAAACTGATTATCGGTAGCTTCTAACTGTCCAATCTGTCCACTGTGTCACTTTGCTTGTGCAAACAAACATATTAATAACCTTTAAACAACTAAATATAAAAATCAGTCCTTCAATTTGATTTTTGGATGCTAGTTTTAGCAAGTTTTTGGACTTAGACCATTTAAAATTATTAACAGCTTCTGTCAATCCATGTCTCACTTTCTTTGCACAAATGAGCATGTTTATTAAAAATAGTTATGCAACCAAATATAAACAAAAGTTAGCAAGTGCTTTGAACTTTGAAAATATTACATTTATTAACAGCTTTCAACAATACTTATCTTATACTTATATTTACACTTTTGTTTTTTTGACACTTTTTTTTCCCGTGCACATATTAACAAAATTTGAATATAAACAAAAACGGAAAGATGTTTGTTTTTAAGAGCTAGTTTAAGCAAGTGTTTTATTTATTTTTTCTATTTTAAACTGATTATCCAGCATCATTCAACTGTTTCACTTTGTTTGTGCAAACAAAAATATCCAACTTTATGTTATTTATTTATTAACAAACTTCACTTGAGTAAATAAAAAATGGAGTTAGTTTTAGCATTCAGAACTTTATCAACAACCTCTAAACAGACGAATAATGCATCAGCAAACAACAAACCACAAGGCACAGAAGACTTATACTTAAGTGTCACTTGAGTAAATACAAAGGTTTTTTTTTTTTTCTTTTCGAAAAGTAGAGGTGCCGCTCCTCCCTTTACTAGTCTCAGTGCTTAGCAACTATTTCCACATTCAGGCTGCGTTGCCTGCCCTGGTTGCGTGGTGGCATACAGACTCCTTTGGTGCCTGGTTCCTCCCTGTTTGACTTTGGGCTTCACAGCTCCGGCTCTTTGTTTACTCTGACAAGAGGAGCGGGGCACTGACCTGGAAAAAGTGGCCAGGACGGGTTGTCTTGTAAAGCGAGGAGGGAGCTGGGAAGGAGGGGAGGATATTGTGGTTGATGTATAGACTCTTCCTGAGAGTTTTCATCCTAGCCAACCACTGCTGAGGCTGTAGCTCCACCACACTCTTGCTGTCTCTGTCCAGCAGTCTGTTTTCCTCAACGTCCGTTTTCCTGTCAGGTTGTCTGTCTTTTCTGAAAGTTTAATGTATGCCTGTCAAGACCTCACAAAAGATCACTTCAGAGTTGTGGGATATTCAGAACTGAATTTAAAATGGCAATTTAAAGGAATAGTTCACCCAAAAACGAAAACTTGCTAAAAATTTACTCACCCTCAGGCCATTCAAGATGTAGATGAGTTTGTTTCTTCACTGGAACAGATTTGGAGTAATTTAGCATTACATCACTTGCTTTGTACTGGATTTGTTTCATACAAACGCAGTAATGCTACATTTCTCCAAATATGTTCCAGTGAAGAAACAGATTTATCAGAATCTTGGATGGCCTGAAGGTGAGTACATTTTTAGCAAATTTGAATTTTTGGGTGACTATTCCTTCAATTCCAGTTCAGTTTATGAATAAAAGTAGAATTGAGGTAAACAGGATGCAGAATTGTACTTAAATTACTAATTTGAAATGAAACTCCTATAACTGCTATAAGTGTATTTTTAAATACATTTGATTTTTCAGTTCAAATGTACACACAACATTTTTTTCATAGAAGTTTGTTTTAATTTGTATACCCATTATAAGTTTCAGTATTCTGTAAATTATAATTAATAATATTTATTTTAATGAGTCAAATAAATAAAGACAATGATATATGCATTTTTTTTTATTAAATGGAGAATTTAAGCAGAACACTTCATTATTATATTATATTATATTAACACATTTTGTGGTTTTGGTAGCTGATGATTTGAACGTATTGGACTAACAGAAAAAAATATCTGGTTAATATGAAAATTCTAAAGTAAAAATATATCTTCCACATATTAGAATTTTGTTTGTTTGTTTGTTTTGCTAATGAAACTTGTCTGTTGTGTGATTATTGAATTTCAATTCAGTAAATTCCACTCCCTGTCATTGCAGTTGTAATTCAACATTCTGTGGCAAATTCTTAAATTGCGATTGCATCACTACAATTGTTTTAACTATTTCGGAAAGGCTTGCTCTCTACAGAGGACAATGAATCTCATTTAGCTTGTTCAAGGCCTTCTTTGTGAGGTCTTGTCTCATCCTTGTTGTCCCATGGGGGGGCTGATGTTATTTTTACCCTTTTTGGAGGCTGAAGATTCTTCTCCACTTGCTTAGGGCTCTAATGAGATGGAGTGAGAGCTCAAGCAAGCCTTAATTAAGCCAAGTATGCACAGAGCAGGGCAAAAAAAGGAAGCATGCACACCGTCCATACATCAACTCGATCTCACCTCAATGCACATTCTGCTGTCTGTGTGATTTTTTTTTCTTTTCACGTAGGTTGCACAAACAACAGATGGCTTCGACGCCAACCTGTGGAAGGACAGCATATTCAAATCCAAGGTCACACGCTATCTTTGCTTCACCCGAGCTGCCACCTCCAAAAATGTAAGTGAAAACGTGTACATTTTAACATGCTCATTGCAAGTTTTTCTCCAGTTTCTTCACACGCCGTCATAGAGTGTGTTGCCCCGTTTGCTTCAGTCTGTCCCTCATTAGGGTTCTGCTCAGATCTTTGATCACAAACTCCTTCGAAACATGTTCGTCCTTTAAAGTGAAGTATCTAAACCAAATGCAAATACTACTCTGAATTTAGAATGATTTGAGAATTGTTTTTTTTGTTTTGTTTTTTTCATTTGATGTATGAAGTCCCAGCAAGCTTGCATTTGAAAATTTGTTGATGAACTCCGGTTCTTCCGAAGGAATTTGGTTTATGATTATTCATAAATGCAACTTTGCGTGTTAGTAGTTTACGATTTCATTTGGCTAAATTAACCTGTTCCCTGTAGACAGTTTGGATACCTCCCAGCCATTCATCAAAGATGGAGAAAACATCCAAAAAATGTCAAACTTTTAGTTCCCTTTCAGTCGGTCACTCTCGACGTCACGTCGGATGACCGACGAATTGGGATCTCGCTTAGAGAGACCAATCTACTTCGAGTGTAAACTAAACGAGCCAATGCACATTGGCATGCGATTATTGCATCCAGCTGCCCCTGATCACAGCGTGAGTATAAGTAAGCAGCAGATGCAGCGAATATTCAGCTTTTCGCTTCGGAGCCGAGCAATCACTTCGTTCTGCTCCTGACTACTCTACTGCGGAACGAGTTCAGCACGCTCTTGGAGCTTCGTATTGGTGGTATGGCACTTCAGCGGTGGTGGTTTCCCGTGTCGAGTGGGTTGCACCTGTGATCAGCAGCAGCTGGATGCAATAATGGCATGCCAATGTGCATTGGCTCGTTTAGTTTACACTCGAAGTAGATTTGTCTCTCTAAGCGAGATCCCAATTCGTCGGTCATCCGACGTGACGTCTCCGTTCCCTCCTTCAGGGAACGAGGGTTACCATACGTAACCGAGACGTTATGGGGATTCTTGCTTATGAAATATGACACATCAAACAGCCATCCAATATGCCTGCTAACGGATCACCTATTTTAAAAGATTCCTCTGTGAATTGAAACTTTTTGAACATTTACCCCTCGTTTGGCTGAGCTAAATTGAGAATGAGCGCCTTTTTATTTGTGGGTATCTGTCTTGAAAGTGAAACAAGTGGCCCAGTAATGCTGTTCAGGTTATCGGTCTTCATTTAAGGTGAACAATGCAAAGCTTGAGCTGCCCTATATGTATTGTTCCTCCATTTGCTGTGTAAGTGAAGGCAAAAAATAACGTCTTTTTAGGAAGCATTCTATAGTTGTTCTCTGTCTAGGATTAAAGTTACTAAAAATTGTATTTATTTAAACAGACCTTGTGTTCATAATTTAGTCTAGCCTGCTGATGGGTTGCTTGTAGGGTTTGTGAGGATGGTGAAAATAGGCTGTTGCTAATGAGCTCGTTTTGGTGGGTCATTGTTATTCAGTGTTATATCTCACCAGTGCATCTACTTTTTCCTTTTATACGCACTGTTGCAACAGTATGCCTTTCACTGATTAATTAATGATTATTTTTAAAATGTTTTTTTTTTTAATCTTAGCCCATATATTAAAACATTTTAAGTTTTCTTTCACCTTTATAAATGGATACAGCTGATTTAATATTTTAGAAATCATCATTGTAGCATCAAAATGGTTGGAAACTCCTGTTCTGTAGACTAATAAATGTCATGATATATGTGGTATTTCATTCCACATTCAAGGGCACTACTACCCTATCACACATGTGTGGTTATACATTCAAGACTCCTATCACATGGTTAATCATTGATCTCAAGTTAGCCTTTGGTCTTAAAAACGTTTCTCTCTATAGAAAAAACATTGTTTCTTTTTAAAATGTGTGAATATCTCACAAGTTTAGTAATGCAGTTTGTTGGACAAACCAGTAATTTTGGGCAATATTGAGCATTATAGGTCATAACCAGATTCAGTTAATCATTTTCAGTTAGTTATTAAAGCTTGACAAAAATTATTTAAAAATAATGAATTAAAATGTACTTTAAAATAAAACTTTTAATTTGGCATTTTTACAAAGCTCACTTTTTAAAAGAGAACTTAAGTGTGTTATATAAAATTGCACTCTCTTAACTTAAGTGGTCTTTTATTTCATTAATATTATATTATCTGCAAGTACATTTTTTAAAAATACTTTGGAGTATACTACAAGTGGACATTGAATACACACTTCGCAATACGCACTTCTTTTTCATAAATGTGATAAATCTGAATACAGAACACATTTCTAAACCTTACTCCCCCAAATATTAGCATCAGCATTAGCATTATCACAGAAGTAAATAGTAGCCAACTGTGTCTATCCAATCGTATAAATATCCGATCAAGGCCCATAAATACTTTACACATCTTTGTTTCTACGCTTAAATTATGTATAATGTCGAGTCTGAAAACTGCAATGTTGACCTTAAATCCCTCCAGTGTCCCCCATACTCTTTTGCCCTGTGCCACAAGGGCAGCCATTAATATCACAGGGGGACAATTCCCCTGGTACTGTGACTTATGAGAGGGGGTCTTGCTCGCGACTGTGACACAGACCCTGCTGGAGTGGAGAGTCGTGGAAAACGCTGACTTCCTCATAAACCAGACATGAACCCCAACCATCTGCTCCACCGCTAGTTACCTTCAACTACTGGTCTTATTGCTATCACCTGTAATACTTCATCACAGAGCAGCTCTACAGTCAGCAGTTCACAGCACCCAACTTTTATTTGAACTCCTAGCATTTTTTGGAGTGCACCTGTTTCTCTCAGAAGGTCAGTAACTACTGTGGTTAGCATGTGGAATGTAAAGTTAAGCAATGTTTAGAATGAACCCTACCCCTTACAGGAAACTTTGTGCATTTTTACTTTCTCAAAAAAACTCACTCTGTATAATTTATAAGCTTGTTTCCTCATGGTGACCTCAAACATGTCCCCACAAGGTCAAAATTTACTAGTATTACTATCCTTGTGGGGACATTTGGTCCCCATAATGTGATAAATACCAGGTACACACATACACACACACACCATATATATAAGAACTAACGCTACGCTTGATATATATATATATATATATATATATATAGTTAGATAGATAGATAGATAGATAGATAGCGTGTGTGTTATACAACAATATATATAATGTACAATACATACTGTAAATGGAGGAAACGTGTTTGTACTGTGCTTAATTACCATATGTTTAGGATTGCCATCTCAGAAGTCTTGGTTGAACATGACCCCATTAACTCAAACTGGCAACTAGTCCAGGATATTTGTCACTGAAAGCTTTACTTTATTGTATCTCATGCCTCTGCCAAACTGCAATCTATTACCGAATTAAAAAGCGGTAACATTTGGTAGCCGTAAATCTATCAACAAAACAGAGACAAACAAATGCTGATTGAAAGCACAATGACTACAAAAGAAATGCCAGAGGTTTAAATGCATAGTGACTGGGCGCCAATAAACTCAAAAGGAAACTTTTTTTAATGACATAGTACTATCCCAAACAATGAAGACTTTTTTTTTTTTTTTTTTACAAAGTACATTTGTCACTATATTTGTCACAAAATAAATAAATATATACTGTACAATTTATTGAGTGAGTTTGACCTCACACAGCATATAATCTCTATCACACACAACATCATTGATCACAAATAGTCTGTCAATTAGCATTGCATTTAAATGCTAACAATGCCATATAAATTCACGCACGAACTCAAAAACAAACATTCACACACATGCACACAAATCCACCCACTCAGATTATCCGTAACCCCCTTATCAAACACGCCCAATATCTTCCCCTCGGCATTGTGTTATTTCCATTATTATTAATATCTGCCAGCTTAATTTTCAGCCTTGTCATAACGTGACAGCCTAAATGACTAGAGACAATCGCTTATTGATAACTTTCCCAGCAAACCTGCCACTGGAGCCAGCTGATCGGGCTGCTCTCTCACGCTGCGGGCGTCTCACATGGTTGAGATAATGGGCCACTGCTCCCATGCTGAAACAGATTGAATGTGCAGTCAGTCACTGTCTTACTGAATCATACTCCAGTCTATCAGACAGACAGACTCGGATTATCATTTTACAGAGGTGGGGGGAGAAAGAGAGCAAGGGAGAGGGAGAGAGACAACGATACCATGTGTTATGTCATTCAATTTTGTGTTCATCCTGGTTTTACATTTAAGCCCGAGACATCAGACTGAATGTGTTAAGCTAGTTTCCGATATTCAATATTCGATTCTGGCTCCAAATTTCTGATTTGTGATGAATGTCTTCCTCTGTCAAGTGCCCCGTCACTCACATCGGTGGAGAAATCTCTATTATGATAGCCGACATTGCTTCACTACTCTGTCAAAATAAAGGTTAACAGATCGGGTGTCAATAGGACACCATGCATCCGCTCACTCACTCAGTGTCAAACCTGAGAGCCTGTATGACACATAGACAGACACTTCTACAGTTATACAGGTCCAAAAATGTCAGTCTCAGCAGCAGTCGGCTGGACTGGACCTGTAATGGACCGGTTTTCCGCTAGTCTCAGGACTGAGGTGATGTGCCTTCTACCCTGACAACTTTCGCTGAAAGAAAAGAAAGTGCTGACTTTATGAAAGATAAATAAACTGATAAACAAACAGACAGTTAGACTCAGCCTGAGAATCCAAGGGGAGGTTTTTGAAGGTTTTACCACACCATATATAGCAAAATGCGATTAATAATACATTAGGATTAGACAACTGGACTGGATGCAGGATATATGAGAAATATGGAAAAAGAATACAAAACTAACAAAGGATCCTTATATAAACGTAAATATAATATGTAAATATACAGTGCAAGCTGTATACAAAAGCTGGACGTTTGGAGGAAAACGACTGCACTTTACTACCTGTCAGCCTCTTCATTATGAAAGAGGGAGTTTTTTTATTTTTATTTTTTTGAGAGAGTAGAGAGGAGCTATGAGAGGGAAGTAATTGGCACGGAGGTGTAAAATCCCCCCTCTTCAGTGCCAGCTGTTTAAAATATGGATGGTGTTGTTTGGGTTTGTTGGTTTCTGTTGGATTCTGCTGGGGTGTGCAGTATATTACTCTGACCTTTTTTCGAACACACTGGAGAAGTAAACAGAACTTTACAATGATGGTTTCTCTTGTGAGCTGAAGAAGTTTTTTAAGATCTTTTTTTTTTTTTAAGGTTTTGTGTGATCTGACTTGCGGTAGCTGCTCGGTGAAGCTCCAGGTTTCCTATTAAGATCTCTACATCTCTACAATACCTTAGAGAATGAATTTCACAAATGATGAGATGCTTTTAGAAATGTCTTGTTAATCGTAAAATGCATATTAGATATAGTACAGTGTAACTGCTCTTTTTCCATAGAGTTATGATTTTTTTTATTTAGACAAATGTCAAATATGTTTTTACATGTAATTTTTAAAATTATATACTTTTATTTTTTTTTCTGTATTGAAAATATGATATAAAAATATGAAAGTTTTAGGCAAAGAAATTAATACTTTTTTTCTTCATAGCCTCTTTTATTTATTTTTTTTAGTTCAACTGATGATTTCATACCTAAATTATTTCAGGTAATATTTTTTTTTATTCAGACAAATGTCACATATATTTGTGCTTTTGCATATGTTTTATTAAATTATATATATATACTATATACACATACATATAATATTATGTATTGAAAAAATTGAAAGTTTTACGCAAAGAAAAAATAATAGTACTTTTATTTATACATAGCCTCTTTAATTTTTAGTTCAACTGATGAGTTCATATTTTTATGTTATATTTATTATATATTTTCTATATTGTATTTTTATTTTCTTCATGGAATAAATTAATGAATGAATAAATGAATATTAACACACACACACACACACACACACACACAAATCAGTAGTACTTAAATATATACCACCATGACATATATATATATATATATATATATATATATAGTCTTGCATAAATGCATATAACAAAATTATTAAATTAAAGTGAAGGCCCTTGACGTTGCTCACTGTTGCCTTAAATCATGCATGAACATGATAATTATCCAGGCAAGGCTAAGAGGGGCCCATCACGACTGCTTTAAATCCAATAAACGTCCTGACCCGATCATTAGAATTGACCATCTATCAGAACCATCGAGTTGCACATTGTCGTTAGCCGCAGCTTATAGCGGGAGAGAGTGGCCAATATTTTCAGTCAGCGAGCTGCAAGAGGCATATATAGTTTTGGCTTCAACTTCACAAGATTCTTCAGGTTGGAGATAATAATGATGCGGAAAACATTTTAAAAGTCTTCAGCTTGAAATAAGAAGGTACTCTGTGGTGCTCTTATGGTTTCAGGTGACAGCAGCTTGGCAGAATGTCTTTGTTCACAGGGAAGATGGCTTGACTACAGGCAGTTTTTAGTTCTCTCTCTATGTGAAGAATCTCAGTCGTGATCATTTTGGATATGAAACAGAGAAGTGACATTTTTTTAGTCAAATCGACAGGTTGTGAAATGTGCCACTTTATTGCGTAATAGTGTGGCTGAACTCCTCCTCCGCAGAAGAAGATCAACGCCTGCTTCTACATCACTGCCTGTTTAGCTCCGCCCACCGATTTGCACGTGTAGTAGGTACATGACGAGAGCGGCTAACACAGGTCTACGCAGAAACCAAACGATAAAGATGGCTCTGAGGACAACAAGGTGCTGTTCAGTGCCAAGCTGTTGAAAAGCACAGTCTTTGCATTGTCTTCCTTCTGATCCCAACATTTGGAAAGAGTGGATTAACTTTCTTTTTATTGAAGTTCCAGGCCACGTCAGTAAGAACTTGGTCCTTTGTTCACAACATTTTACAGCGGATTCCTTTACAAACAAGGCACAATTTGACACAGGATTTTCAGAAAGACTGAAACTAAAAGACGGTGCTGTGCTGACTTTATTGGATCCGACAGTAATATTGCACCACACAAGTGTGAGTAGCTGTTTTTATTACGTAGTCACTATTGCTTTGTCTGTTATTACAGATCATTTGATATGTACTGAGTATTTATGCGTTTTTAACTTAAATCATAGCAGCGTCCATCTATGAAGGATGTACAGTAGGCTGTCCAACAAACACAACTGTTAGCCAATCATAGCAGTGGGCATTTACTTCCGAGTCTACAATCCGCCACACATATTCAAACTGAGCATTCCGATGAGAGGGTCAAAACAGGACAGACAATAGCCTATTACTTCTAAATTATGATGTTTTTTTTATGTAAAAATCTTTTTATAGCATTATAAGTGGACCTCAGAGAACAGTACAAAATAATAAAAATGCAGTTCATGACCCCTTTAATTTAATTTTTAGATGTTTAAAATCATGTACACTGTCAAACACAATCATGTAGGTATTATTTTACATAGAGAGGGTCACTTCAAAGGGAAGAAGCAAGTTGAAATCACATGACCAGCTAAATACTAGCTTTAAATAATAAAAATAAAATGGATAGCTATATAAAAAAAAAAATAAAAAATACAGGACCAACTTATTTGCATACAGAATACAAAACACCTAATTGAATATAGACTTCAGAATTGCATCTTTTGATCTAAAACATGTTCCAGGTTCAGAAGTCAAACTTAATAGGAAATCATTACCTCAAACAACAAAAATGTCACGTTAAAGACTATAACAGCTAACATGTTGATCGAAAAGTAGCTAACACTTGAATTAACCCTGAATATGTAGTTTTCCAGGACCACATGCAACCTAGACCTCAATAGACCACCTAATTAACTCCACCAATTAGAATTCTGAAGGCTGGAAGGCTGAACATACAAACAAACTGTGGTTTCCATAATGATTCCTTCAAAAATGGAAGCTGGCATTCTGTGTGAACAATCCTGCGGGTCTGGCGTTTGCCTTGCTGGTTGGCACCCCCAGGCCTCACAATGCAAACAACAACAGAAAACAACAGGAACAGCTGCAAGAACAACAACAACAACAACAAAGACGTGTCCCCATTTACCCTTCAGCTGGATTTGCGAGCTTGCTGCTTCAGCACCATTAGCATCGGATCCAAATAATTATTTTTACATTTGCGGGTGACAATATTCTACACAGCGCTGGCTCTCGTTAAGCACAGGCCGAGAAGCAGGCCGATATTTGTGCGGCGGATGAGTAGGGCCACCAAACTGGCTGCCGTCACACTGCGAGTTCCCCTGCCAGCACAGGCTGTCCGACCTTGGTTTATTGACTCTCCATTGGGTTTGCGGTCACATTAGATACACCGCCGTTCTGCCGCAAACACCCAGAGGAATTCATGGCACACGATGGGATTCCGCACACAATCCGGCTTTCAGTTCACGCAAGGGCATAAATCCCTGTATGTCTCAGCCTCTTTTTCTTCATAATCACATAATAAAAGCTATGAAATCATACACAGGCAAAACTTGTTTCATTATGTGACTTTCTTTTTATTGATCACCAGAATGTGAAACTCTTAACCTCATTTACTTTGGCCATGTGGTTCATCTCAAATTATCATCCACATATGCGACTCAACCAGATGTCAGATGGGCTTCATTTAGCTCATATAGGTCAAGCCGTAGTGGAATGAGAGATTCCGAGTGAGGAAAAGAGTCAGGTAGGAACAGTGTGAAATAGGAAACAATGGTCACGCCGTGTCTGGGACTTCAGATAGAAGCCCTCTGAGGCTTTTAGATTGTGAAAATCCACATCTCTCCATTTCTCTTTACTTCTTCTCTCCTCTCTTCCTTAGAAACACTTAGGCAGCACACTATTCTTCTCTAGGCTTTGAGCATTGTTCACGTTCTTTCTGCCTAACGCTTGAAAGCACCCCATTTTTCACTCGGCCACTTCCTCGTGGGACCCCAGCCCAGAGAGCAGCATGCAGAGGATATGTTTTATTGGACTGTTGCTGACAAATAAATCTAAATATGTATTTTGGTCATGTTTGCAGGCAGGCGGTGTCCTTAGGGGGTAGAGGTGGGTGATTATCTGCCATAAATAAAAGTAGTAGGTCATTCACATGTGCATACTCTTAAAAGCAAAGAGTAAGACTGGGATAGAGAGATTTAAAGAGAGAATATTCCATTTGTATATCAAAATCTAAAAGTGTGTACTTTGCTATATGAGCTGTATTGCAGGTTGCGGTAAAGTACAAATTCTGTCATCATTTACTTAGCCACATGATGTTTCAAATTCATATAGAACACAAAAAGAGATATTTCACTGAATGTCTTCTGCTTTTTTTTTTAATACAATGAAAGTAAATGGAGACTGGGGCTGTCAAGTTATTATTACACATAAAAACAAACATCTACATTACAAAAAAGCATCCATAAAAGCAGCCCAAATGACTCAGGTGTTTTATGCTTCAAACCATCTAATGCCATAGAGTACTATTTGTGTGATAAATGCACCAAAATCTGATCATCTTCCTCTCTTTTACTTTTAAATTAAATTTCTGTTTGTGTACATTCAAAAATTGGTCAGTGATATTGTCACGTTACGCTGCTGCGGGAAGAACGTAGGAGACACCGAGTCGAATTCACAGTCTTTAATGTCGAAAAAACGGGATAATCCACAATAGGAGTTGGGCAAACACCCGTAGAAACAAGTAGAACCCCTCCTGGAAGGTGTGTCCTCGCACTGTATGCAACAACAGAGGGAGGCACAGGTGGGAGCTTGGGAGGAGGCTCAGGAGGAGGCTGGACAACCGGAGAGGGGGCCGGCAGACAGAGACCAAGGAGGCGACAAAGGAGGGAGGAGCCAGGAGGGGCCCGGAGCAGGAGGAGCCCAGCTGGACCCAGGCCACAGCCATGATGGCGACCCACGGTGGAGCCGACGGAGGAAGGAGCCATGGAGGAGGAATGGCCGCCGACTCCAGGGGGCCGACCAACTGCGGCGGAGCAGGTGGCGGAGGAGCCTGAGGTGGAGACGGAGAGCCAACGAGCCAGGGGGATGCCGAGGATCCGGGAGGGCCAGGGTGGAGCCGAGGGCTTTGGCAACCAAGGCGGAGGCAGAGATCTGCGGCGGAGTCGGAGCAACTGAGGACCAAGGTGGAGCTGGTGGAGGAAGGGCCGCCGACTCCAGGGGGCCGACCAACTGCGGCGGAGCAGGTGGCGGAGGAGCCTGAGGTGGAGACGGAGAGCCAACGAGCCAGGGGGATGCCGAGGATCCGGGAGGGCCAGGGTGGAGCCGAGGGCTTTGGCAACCAAGGCGGAGGCAGAGATCTGCGGCGGAGTCGGAGCAACTGAGGACCAAGGTGGAGCTGGTGGGAGGAAGGAGCCCAATAGCCTCTCCGTGCTCACACCGTCCGTGGCTTTCTCCCTCGTGACGGGGCATTGTTGCCGGCTCTCGCACCTGGTCTGACGGGTTCAGCTCTACGTCCGGGGCGATTCTCTACTCAGTCGCTTGGCTTTGCCCTGGCTTGTGGTGGAAAATGGCTCTCCGTCAACGGTGGGCTCGGGCTGATGCACCGCATCTCAGGGAGATGGTGGGCTGGGCTCTGGGTCGGGAGTGGTACTGGCGAGATTCTCCTTGGAACTGACGGTGAGCGGGGATCCGTTTCTCGCCAGTATCCACTGCACAAAGGCGGTGAAATCAGATCGAGGACCATCTTCGGATGATGGCACTCTGCACTCGATGTTAAGACTGGCATCGTAGAACGCACAGAGCGCGTTGTCGGGGTAGCTGGTGGTGCTTGCTAGCAGCTGGAACCGTCTCGTATGGTCCTCGAGCAATCTCTCCCCCTGCTCCAGCAGGAGGAGGAGATATTCCAGGTGAAGGAGGGCATCCATGAGGGAGAAACACAACGGAAACAAAAACACTGAGAGAAAACAAATGGAGGGGAAAACACAGAGGTAACTGTTTTTGGTCGGTTCTTCTGTCACGTTACCCTGCTGCGGGAAGAACGTAGGAGACACAGAGTAGAATTCACAGTCTTTAATGACGAAAACACAGGATAATCCACAATAGGAGCTGAGCAAACATGAAAATAAAAATGCAATTTTACTGTTAACTTTGCAGTTGTTTGAGTTTACAACTGGTCTGACATCAGTGCCATTTTATTGCACTTTTCCCTATAGAAATTTAGACATTCCGACTTTCTGAGATGAACGGAACACATTCGCCAGAATAGACTTAATTGTGGATCAGCCAAAATTCAAATGTCTGACTATGCGAGCATAATGCAGACTTACACACTGACTCCATAATGCAGACTTAGGAGTCCTGACCCCAGACCAAAAATGACCAGATTTGGCCAGCGTGAGTTTCATAAGAAGTTCAGTTGATAATCCAGCTTTGTGTTGTTTTATGAACAAATTCTCTCACTAGCAGTGTCACCTTACGCTGCTGCGGGAAGAACGTAGGAGACATGGCGTGGCATTCACAGTCTTTAATGACAAAAACACAGAACAATCCACAACTGGCGCTGGGCAAAAACACATAGAAACAAACAGAACCGACAAATACAAACTGAACAGACTGGGGCTTATAAGGACTGGATAACGAGGGGCAGACAGGTGTGGGGAATCAATTAATAATCAAACTAAACAAGGACAGGAACAAGACCAAATAAGGCAAAACAGGAACTGAAACACATGACAAAACAGGTCCAATCCTGACAGATATCAAATATCATCGGTTCTTGCATTTATTATCATAATTATGAGACATGCTATAAAACGAGAAAGTCACATTACGAGATATTTAAAGTCAATAAGAATAAATACTGTTGCAATTGTGAGATATTAAGTCACATTGTGTCACATCATATTAAATCACATTGCTAGATGGCACCATGGTTGAGTATATGCAAACATTTTTTTTAATCTCAACAGCTCTTGTTCAATGTTCATTTTCAACATACAGCAAAGCAACCAGGACATTCTGCTAAACATTTTTTGTGTTCCACAGAAGACAGAAAATAAATCAGGTTCCCTTTCAGTCGGTCACTCTCGACATCACGTCGGATGACTGACGAAATTGGGATCTCGCTTAGAGAGACCAATCTACTTCGAGTGTAAACTAAACGAGCCAATGCACATTGGCATGCG
>NW_015554088.1:578093-579629 GCF_001515605.1 Sinocyclocheilus anshuiensis | reverse complement strand
CTGAGCGGCCGGGTCACCGGCTCGGCTCCTCAGCGAAAACCTGAATATGCGCTGCATCTGCTGCCTACTTATACTAACGCTGTGATCAGCGGCAGCTGGATGCAATAATCGCATGCCAATGTGCATTGGCTCGTTTAGTTTACACTCGAAGTAGATTGGTCTCTCTAAGCGAGATCCCAATTTCGTTGGTTATCCGACGTGACGTCTCCGTTCCCTCCTTCAGGGAACGAGGGTTACCATACGTAACCGAGACGTTTGCAACAACATAAAGCTGAGTAAATGACATAACATTCATTATTACTCAAACACTTTAATTAGCTGTAATCGTTCTTTTAATTTGGAGTATCGTATAAATGATGCCACTAAACAGTAACAGGAGAGTTTAAAACTTTCAAAGACCCCCTTTTCAACACAATTCCACTAGTTTTCTCTCTTTATAACATATCAGACATATTTTGACCCGCACCTTTCTCAAACTTAAATCTTAAATGTGTCAATTCGGTGCCATGGAATCACAGTGGAAGAGATAACCAAAACACAGAACAAACACATCTGAGGGAGAGAACAGGAATCTGGGGCAGGTCATAGAAGTGACAGGCACATATAATATACATACTTGAGTAGATAAAAGTCAGCAGCGTATTGAGACCTGTCGGCCCGACACAAATCAAGCTGTCCATTACAGGAGGCCCTTGCAGGTCACGCTCTTAATGAAATGGTCTGGGCCTGCTGACAGGGCTGAAAGAAAGTCAATGGGAGACGCTGGGCAGCAACACGCCTTTGTGATTGACACATCCTGAGCCACCGGCCCATCCCGCGCGTCAGAGAGGAACAGCGGCTTGGCCTTGACTGGACGTCCCCTATCAGCGATGGGCCTGTAAATTATGGCCACTTTGTTCGTGAGCTCTAAATGTTAAGTTTGACCTGATATATGACGATGGGGATAACAAATGAAGATCTCTTGCATGTTCCCTACTTAGTTAAATGTATTAATATACTCTATATGTCATTTCATACACGCAGTATCAATCGCGCTTTTCATATGCCACAATTACCGTTGTTTCTCGCACGGCAGGTTGAAACACACCGAGCGCGTCACGCATTCACCAGCGCCACAACGCAATTGGCACAAGACGGGAAAAGTCTGCTAAGTTTTCATTCTGAGATGGGCGCTTTGAAGGTAGACAAAACTGCAGGGAATAAAAGCGGGGGCCTTCGGCAAGCTGCACTTCTGAAGGCTGGCGCGCTTCTCCAGCTGCCTGGCTTGACAAGCGAGCTCTTCCACAGCGGCGCTGAATTATATCTGTGTGTCTAATTATGTCTTTTCAACTGCTCACAATGAAAGACTGTGTGCCTTTCACTCGCGTGGAGTAGGACAGCGGGTGGAAGTGCCGCCCGAAAAGAACACACTCCCGTGCTTCTGACATAGATACCTGTCTGTGTGTCAACATAGCACATTGCATGACGTCCCGGCACCCTAATGAAAGAGATCTGTGCAAGAAGCTGCTGCCATTCTGTTGTTCATATATATATATA
>NW_015554088.1:574739-577527 GCF_001515605.1 Sinocyclocheilus anshuiensis | reverse complement strand
TATATATATATATATACAGTATATATTAACTGAATGAAAAAAAAAATTACTTACTCTCATCTTTTTAAACCCTTCTGTCTCCTTTTCCTTTTGACAGAGGCTGGTATATGGCTCCTGCACTAAACCGGTCACAAGGGGGTAGCATTGACACAGCTCTGCGAGGCTCTCAAGACAAGCTGTGGGACAAACTGCCTTTGATGTAATTGAGGTCTCAGACCTTTGCGAGAGCATATATTGGTTTGTACGTGAAAATGCTCAAGGAGCAATGGATTTCCATAAGTGGATGTAAAATTGTGTTTGGAACTCACCTCTGCATGCTAACCGCTTCTCTAAACAATAACAAAAAAAATGGCTGCACGAGCAACCGGGCCTCGCAATTTCTCCAGGGCCGTGCTGAGGAAATTAAAGAGACTGAAGCATTAGGATTAAATAGGTGACTAAAAGATTCAGACACACTCGCTTATGTGTGCTGCATCCCCGTCGAGTCATCAAAATAAACATGCAGATTTTCATGAAGTCAAACTTTTTAAAGGAGGAGGGGGAAAACCGAGTTTAGGAGCAAAGAAATCTGTCAGTGTTTGCCAGAAAATATAAATTATTTTAATGGGGAAATTCCTTCACTGATAGGGGGGCGAAAAAAGCCCCTGAAACGAACATAGATTTTATCCCGGCCACATGGGATGAGCAAAATCAGTCAAAAGAGGTAAACATGTTTTTGGATGGGCATATGTTAACCTCCACAGATCCAAATAAAGCACTGCAAACACATGGTACAATTATTACTTCATTAATGTACTAATTAAGCTTTGCTAATCATAGAAGTCACCTAATAAGCATTTGCGTCTGTTTATCTTATCATCCAAAGCGATACTTTAAAGCAGAGTAACACTGCAGGCTCATAAATAAAGGTTACGCATTTACATATTCAGTTTATCATGAATATTGCATGCACTGTACATAAAAATTCAAACACACTCTTTATGAAATATGATCTAGCAGCCAGCGAGAAATGATACACGCTGTCCGTTCACATTACTCAATGTTCCTTATTAACTCCCTTTGTTGATGAATAAAGAATGAAAGATATTTGACCTGGTTTATTGATACAGTCTCCAAAGCCATCAATATTTCTAGTTTTATTGTGTGACACGCATAGTGTTTAAATAAATATTTAAGAAATGGTTTATATGTTATCCCTTTGCAAATGCCTGGCTAATCGGAAATTGAAAAATTGGTTTCATAGATGGTCACATGGTACAATAGTGGTGACCCAATGGAATGCCACCTCACCTTACCTCTGCCAGCTGTGACTTAATTATACTGTCTCTCTCTGTGCTGATTAACTATATTCATTATTAATCTGAGGGGTAACTATAGCAGAGGCACGGAAGGGGAAGATGACAAAGACTTGAGAGATGGAGCGTTTCTCCCCAGAGGTAAGTTGACTGACACTCTGTATAATGTAACATGAACAGATATAGTATGTCATGTACAACATATAACATATCTTTGCACATTTGTGTTGTCGTTTTTTTTATTTTTGTTCAGGAAAAGAGATTATTCACAAAGCTTCTTTTGTAATATATTATAGCCATTTTTAATGCTATTTTAACAGTGTGTTTATGTTTAACTTTATTTAAATAATAAAATATATATTAAAAAAAAAATGAAATTTAATAAAACATTTAAAAAACATTCAAATTTTAAATTTTTCCAATTTATACATTTGATTTATTTACAAAATTAATTCAATTCGAAAACAGAAACTTTTGAATTAGTTTCACACTTCCAGTGCCACAACTTACAAATCCAAAACACATTCATCCTGGGTGGAGAGAAATTAATCATAATAATCATAATAATCATATTTTATTAAAAAAATACATTATTAATTAAAAAGTATATTGACTAAGTTTATATATTTACATTTTATATTTAATACATTAAAAAATAATTTATTTACAAATTTCAAATAACAAATTTTGAATTGGCTTTAAACTTCTAGTGCCAAAACCACTGAGTGAAATGGAAAAAAGCTTCTGTTTAGCTTCTCATGTAATATATTATAAGACATATTTCAGAATTTAGTTTGATTTTATTTTTTTTAAAGAATTCTATTTTAACAGTGTGTTTATGTTTAGCCCTATAAAATAATAAAACATAATATGCCTATATAAAAATAATATAAAAATACATTAACAATTGAATATATACAAATTATAAAAAAATTACAGTTTATAAACTTTGAAATTAGCAAATTGTGAATTAGCTGCACACTTCCAGCCAAAACCACAATATCACTCTTCCACAACACATCTGTCCTGAGTGAAATGGTAAAAGCCTCTGTTTAGATAATCTCCACAGCTTAAGCCAAGAAAGAGTGTGTGATCTCCAAATGTATTCAGCAGGGGGATAGAAAATGACCTGGGTTTGGTGGAGAGGAACTAATCTGTGCAGGTCTGACACAGGACAGGAGAGGCCTCTTACAGTTATTATGATGTGTCACCTCAAGTTAGAAGAGAACAGGGCATGATGGCCGGAGAGGAAGCTGTGTGTGTGTGGGGAAATACTGGAGGTCAGGGCAGGGAATGAGGGAACGTCGCCACAGGCACCTGCAGTCTGGCTGATTTCTAACCAAGGGGAGCTGGAGAGGAAGTGCAATCCAGGGAACTGGCAACAACAACATATTATTTAACAGAAATGTAAAAAACAAACAGCAACAGTAACAATAACAACAATAATAATAATTATAATAATTTTATTGTAAATAATATGAACAATAGAATAA
>NW_015554088.1:566905-574468 GCF_001515605.1 Sinocyclocheilus anshuiensis | reverse complement strand
ATATATATATATATATAGAGAGAGAGAGAGAGAGAGAGAGAATTATTCTTACTTTTAATTTTATTAGTTTTATTTATTTTTTTATTGACTATGAAATTATTATGACGAGAAGTTCATATGACTGTTTTTTTTTTAACTGTACGCTTGCATAGCACTTCCATCACTGTCTCTCAGCTGTCTGTTTGCTTTGTCTGTTTTTATCTTTTATTTTGTATTTTTTTACTGTACTCTTGCATAGCACTTCCATCACTGTCTCTCAACTGTCTGTTGGCTTTGTCAAACAGCGTTACAGTTGCTCTGTCTAACAGACAACTCAGATAAGCTCTCATGGTCAACACCCGCAATCCATTCTTCAGACACTTGATTTAAGACACTTGATTTGAGAAACTCAGCAAAACATAAACTCAGTCTCACTCATGTTCTCTCTCTCGCCGTCCCTCACTTCCTGTGACACCCATCCATATCATTCCGCTACGCAAATTTTGGCATACGGAGCCAAAACGTCAAAAGCGAGGACGTCACGCTTTGACAGAAACTAGCCTGGACACAATACCCTGCGCAAGCACAATCATCTAATGCTGTGAGCCGCGCTTTTACGGCCTTGTTAAGTGAAGTCTCTCTGGAGGCAGGGCAGATGACACACGCGCAGGGAGCGGAGTGTATATATATTGATCAAAAGTGACTGTAAAGACATCTATAATGTTACAAACGTTTGTTATTTCATATAAATGCTGTTCTTTTGAATATTCTATTAATCAAACCATCCTGAAGCCTTGTTAAGTGAAGTCTCTCTGGAGGCAGGGCAGATGACACACGCGCAGGGAGCGGAGTGTGTGATCTAACAGAGAGCAGGACCAATGGCCGAGCTGCTGGAGGAGGAAGGGACGATCCTGCATGCTGTCACAGGGTGTTTGTTGACCTTTGAGTGAATGGTGCTCAGAGGAGGCTAAATGACAGGATGAGTGGAGACTCTTATGAGTGGGCGGTACTCTGCTGCACACACTACTACAACGAATTGAGCTTTTATAAGTCATGATATTTGATGCTTTATGTTTTTTATTGTATCTTTTATGCTATGATTTATCATAGCAATGAAAATATGTAGTCAAATTTTTGGAAAAATGAATTAATATATGAATGAATGAACCGTGTTATGTTATGTAATGTATAATATAGGCCCTTTTTTTTAATTTTATTTTTTTATTTTAAAGATATATACATATAGAATTATATATGTAAATTTGATCAAAAGTGACTGTAAAGACATCTATAATGTTACAAACGTTTGTTATTTCATATAAATGCTGTTCTTTTGAATATTCTATTAATCAAACCATCCTGAAAAAAACGTATTACAGTTTCCACAAAAATATTAAGCAGCACAACTGTTTTCAACATTGATAATATTAACAATAATGTTTCTTGAGCACCAAATCAACATAGAATGATTTCTGAAGGATCATGTGACACTGTAGACTGGAGTAATGATTGCTGAAAATTTAGCTTTGCATCACAGGAATAAATTACATTTTAAAATATGTTATAATTTAAAACAGTTATTTTGAATAGTAATAATAATTCACATTATTATTATTTTTTTTTGCTGCATTTTTTATTAAAATAAATGAAACTTTGGTGAACATAAAAGACTATAAAATAGTTTATATGTACATAAGTGTTTATAAAATGTAGACTTCAACAATAAATAATATATTTTCATAATTTTCTTGTTCTCTGTCTCTTAAGGGGATCAATATTACATGTAGTTTCTGAATATTAAGTAATTCGACACACACACACATACAAAACAAACAAATAAAAAAAAAAACTAAAGCTTAAAGTCACAATAAAACGGATGTACTGACAGATCTTTTCTTCCATATTGTGATGTACATCTAAGAAGTCCTGTATACGCAACCAGAGAGAAGGCTTTCAGTTTCACTGAATGTTTCACAGTTATGATATTTGGATTAAAGTTTACAAGGTCAAAACATTTATAATCAACAACAACAACAACAACAACAACAACAATAATAATAATAAATAAAAATGCATGGAATATGATCTGTGAATAAGATCTATAAAAATGCATTTAGAAAAAAGACAGGCTGAATTTTCATTTCATGCCAACTTCAATAAATACACTCAATTATTATTCCAGTGTGATCACCATTCTTTTAAACTGTGTCATATCCATTCGGCGGTTGTGTGCACAGAAGTCATCCTCACACAGGTGTCTGATGGGATACCCCCTGTTCAGTGAGTGTCAAGATGTGAGTACTTAAGCAGTCAGAGAGTGGGACAGTGTGGCTTATTTGCTGCTTACTCTCCAACTGAACACAGCGAGAGAGTAGAGGAAAGGTGCTCTGACATTATTGAGTATAACCCTGCTTCTGCCTCCTCCCAAAAATGATGATTGATTATCCCATTACGGCCCTGCATTACCCTTACAACTAAACTCTCTCTTCGTTCATGTTCTGTACTGCACTACACCACAGTGAGGAGCTGGAAGGTCCAGAGGTGATGGGGGGACGTTTCAAAAGGGTTGTTTTTCTCTGGACTATGTGTGGTATCCTTAAGAAAAAAATCCATAAATGTCAAAAAAAAACATACATTTTTTTTATATTTTGCTATGGGAAAAATACAAAAAATATATATTAAAAGAAAAAAAACACTTTTTTTATTTTAGAAAACACTTTTTATTTTTAAATATACACTAATAGTTTTAATAATATTTGGACCTTATTTTTTAAAATATATTTTCTGTTTTCATTTTAGTTAAAGTTTTAGTTAATTTTTATTTGTGTCATTTTTATTACTTTTTTAAATGTCTATATAGTTTTAATTAATTTTTCATTAATTTTTAAGTTTTAGTTATTTAGTGTGTCAAGTAAAGGTTCTTTCTTTCTTTCTTTTTCTTTCTTTCTTTCTTTCTTTCTTTCTTTCTTTCTTTCTTTCTTTCTTTCTTTCTTTCTTTCTTTCTTTCTTTCTTTCTTTCTTTCTTTCTTTCTTTCTTTCTTTCTTTCTTTCTTTCTTTCTTTCTTTCTTTCTTTCTTTCTTTCTTTCTTTCTCTTTATTTCTTTCTTTCTGTCTGTCTGTCTATCTATCTGTCTATCTAGTACATCAAGTATCAAGTTAAACTAAATGAAAATGAGAAAGATTGCCTTGACTATATAAATAGGATAAGTTTAATTTTATATATATATATTATTTTTTTAAATAATAATTTTATGTAACAATCTTTAAAATAATAAATTTTTGTTTTATGGTTTACTTTTAGTTACTATAACAACCCTGGATGTTACTAATGAAGAAAAAATTGTCACAAAAAATTGTAAAACTGTGGTTCACGTCCAGCTAAAGTCTCAACAGCCAGCCATACGTTTGCCTTCAAATATTCACTTGCTCAAGGCTAAAGTCTGTCTAGTTAGTGTCACTGCACAGCTGAACAGCCAAAGCATCACATTTAGTGTCCAGAAATATTTCAGTCTTCACTACTATATGCGTCCTTGTTTTATAATGTAAAACAAAAGAAAATAGGGTTAGAATTCCCATCCCTTCCTTTATGCATACTGTTTAACATACTTAGCATACTGAGATCTAAGCTCTTCCTTTGAGGGTGCTGATTCTTCCTGTTTCCCTCCCTAGTCTGCGTGCAGGTCCCCAGGGCCCAGCAGGAAAGTGTAGGTAGAGACGGATGGTGCTCCTGCTTGGCCTGGTAAAGATGGGAGGTGTGGCCCCCACAGTGGGGACACATGCACTGAGCTGCTCGCTAGGGAGCACAGCCGGGCCCCTACACCTGCACAAGCATCCATCTCTGTAACCCAAAGAGATTAATGGAGAGGAAGCCCTCCGAAAACACATAGCAACCAGAATTCGCAGGGCACGAGCAAAAGGTGCTTTACAGTGTGAATCACTTTTTAAAGGGAAACTCACTCAGGTGTCCTCTGTTGTCAAAATGCGTAACCTTCACTGGCAGTTTAAGGTTTAAAAGGGATGTAACCCTAACCGTTTTTTTTTATTTTAAACTCATTAACCTTTAACGTTATATATAATACCCGAATAACACTTTATTTCCAAATTCATAATCTATCTAGAAAAGTCTTCCTCGCTTCACCTTCTGTACAAGGTCTGTGATAATAAATCCAGTTTTGGACCTTTATTTTATCAAAATTATGGGATCTTTGGATTGCCCTTTGTCTTGGAGGAAAAATGAATTCTCATTTGCATTAGTGCGTCTAAATGTCAAGCTCAGATATTTTGTTAGACATTAGTGAAGCTGGCAGCCACAGGAGCAGGATAATTGCACACAGCCTTCTGCAGGGATTTACATAATTTCAGACAGCAATTAAAGAATCCTTGGGAATTTTATTCCTGGCCTGCGTCTCACTCTCTCCGTGTCGCTCTCTTTCTCTCTCTCTCTGATTTCCCGCCCCCCAGCACCTACACTAGTACAAAAGGAGCATTCGTTTACATTAAGCTTCATGCTCCGTGCTGTTAATTTGAATGAAATTAAAGGTTTTCATGATCTTGAACAGCAGGGTAACATTTAGAACGCTGTTTTAAAGCTTTCACCTTGGAATAATAAAATGCCTCTCTCTCTCCCTTCTCCCTCCTTCTTCATCTGGGGCTGAAGGGAGCTGCTTGTTTCCTCCACGCGGTAACCTTTCACATTTCTCAATAGTCATTTGCAATATTGCACTTTGAATTAGGAGTGAGAGAACTTTCATTTACATGTGCAGGACCCTATCTAAAATAGTCTTTATCTTGTGTCACCATCAATATTGTGAGTCAGTATTAGTAGTGAATATCAATTCACAAACCTACATTCACCATTCTAGTTTACTTGTAAAGGACTGTTCAAAAGAAATTCAGCCCTGCATTTGAATGTGTGTATTTCTCTACTATATACAACGGTATACAAAAAGCAAAAGAATAGGAAGTTTGGAAATGCATGATACAGTATGCAAACAATACATAATGATCTTTTGTGAATTCTGATATACTGAAGTGTTTAGGTCTTAGGCTGAAATCCATTGAAACTGTCTTCATGTCTGTGGTCTCCTATGGTTTTAAAATCGGTTAAGATTTGAAAATCGTCTAGTGTGACCCAGGCCTTAGGTCAACGAACATACAGGTCAAAGGTCAATGCAATACTTGTATACCTAAAGAATGCACTTGATCAGCTGCCAAGAACAAACAAAATTCAGAAAGATTTGTCTTTTTTTCTATTTTTTAGTTAAATTGAAGAGTTTGGTTCCAAAACACTATCAATCCATGTTGTTTAATTGGAGTAAAAATGTGTTTTCTTTTCCAAGAAAGTGGCAAGATGAAAACCACTATTTTCTGTTTCAAACTTTCACATAGCATCTTTAGGTTATAATAACATTAAACATTTAAAATCCAGATTTTGATGTTCAAAGATTTATTATAAAATTTTATAATTTTTTTCCCAAAATGCAAAAAAATCCATGTTTTTTTTTTTATAAAGTGGCAAGATGGAAACCACTATTTTCTGTTTCAAACTTTCACATAGCATCTTTAGGTTATAATAACATTAAACATTTAAAATCCAGATTTTGATGTTCAAAGATTTATTATAAAATTTTATAATTTTTTTCCCAAAATGCAAAAAAATCCATGTTTTTTTTTTTGTTTTGTTTTTTAAATGCAATAAATCCATTGAATCAATATAAAATTTATTTTTCATATTGAAACTGTTGAAAATACACAGCATAGTAAATTGATCCACATATGACAGCCTCTGAACTTGGTCAATACTAATCGTATATACAGGCACTGGACTAAAAATACTTTCAATCAGTCATCACTCCCAAAATGAATTCAGTGAGTCATCTTGTTAATGCTATAAATTAATTACAACAATAAAAGAAAATTTCATCATGAACATACATGAACAACATCACATTAAACCACAGAAATTCCAAAATGACATTTCCCTTACATTCAACTTCCAAAAGTGCATTCATCTTTGCCATGTTACATTCATTTAGTTGACTAGTGCTATATGCTGTATTAACAAAAACATTAATGGCATAAATAAAAACACTTAAATAAAAACACAAGCTACGCAATATCGCGTTCATAATCGAAAGCGACTCATCTGCGATCATGTACGCGATATAGCAGTGATCTACGGCTCTGTGTATTAAATGCCGCTCCATCTGAAAGCACGTGATGGAGATTTACTATTCACAGAACCGGCTTTACTAACGAGATGCGCATGACAATCACATGCTATTTATCGTGCAGCCCTACGTTTGTTTGTTGATCACAAAGTACAAAGTGAGGAAAACTAGGATGCCGGGTGTATTCAAAGCAGCGCCATTACTGGCTAGAGTGCGTGGAATGGTGCACTATGATTGGTTGAGGGGATATATCGCATTCTGCAGAGAAGGGAGACTGGCCTTTGTCGCGGTTTGGAAACAAAATGGAGAAAACATGACAGAATAACTCGGCGGATATCGCATTTTGCGTAAAATAAAAAATTGACTTTTCAATACCGACCAGATACAATACTGATTTTGGCGGAAACTACATTTTTTTTTTAATGGCGTTTATCGCGTTTTGGAACCAAACTCTTCATAAGGGTATGTGTATGGAAAACAGAAAACTTTTGAAAACGGGTTTCAAAGTGCACGCTTTTGAAAATGATACTGTTATCGTCAATGTGTAAAATACAAAAACACAAATTTGTGTAAACCGTGACGTCATGCGCATACATATTAAGTGATTATTCTATATGCCAATGTGCGTATGTGTGCAGCCATGTAGTGTTTCTTTACACGTATAATACAGTATTTGCATAATACAGCGTTTTAGTTGTTTTTGTGGATTTGTGTGAACAGGAATCATTTTGACAATACGCGAAACTTCTCAAAAATGCAAAGAAAATGTTTTCTGTTTTTTTTTTTTGTTTTTTTTTTTGTAAATGCTGTCTGTTAGGCCCACAAATCATAATTCATAATTATTACTTTTTTTTATTTAGCTTACATTTAAATTTGAATTGCAAATTGTATGTCCTTCCTACCTTCAAACTTATTTAATTTTAAACTTAGGAATTAAGGAATTTTAAAAGACATTCTCAATTCAGTTTTGGACAGAATCCCTCTTGTTCATTAATCCTGCATAGACCTATCCAACAAACATTGTATTTTCAACCAAAACATCTACTGCCAGTCCAAACACTCGTCAAAGCTGAAGCACTGAATACATTTGCCTGAAACAGTCCACAATTCATTGAATAAGCCCAGCTGAATATTTATACAGCAAAGACCTTGTGTGTAAATAACAGGGCTGAGGTGTCAAAAAAGCAGGCACACAATTTGAATAGATAATATTATAATATTATAATCTCAGCGACCCTACTGGCACAGATAAAAACATCAGGGAGAGATGTGTTCTGGTGTGAAGATACTGCCTGCCTAACTAATGCTCTCCAGTGCAGTGCTTTAATTAACTCCCTATAGGTTCCAGTCTAGTTGATTAAAATAAGCACTTGTTTAGGCTTTCCTCACACAAAGCCTTCTTCTATGAACTGCC
>NW_015554088.1:546859-566847 GCF_001515605.1 Sinocyclocheilus anshuiensis | reverse complement strand
GTTAAGAAGCACTGCTGCTGAGTAGACATTGAAAAATCACGCTGAGATTTTCACAAAGGGGTGAGACAGTGCTGTTTCTTTGAATATAATCACATTTAAAGGTATTTTGGATATCCTGTTTCTTATTGGACACCCTGGGAAATTACCAGTGTGGTGGGATTGGTCATTGTGTGAAAACCACCGGATTTAAATTACAACACTGGTACGTGTGCAATTGCCCGGCTATTGTTGGTGTGAAAAAGATGACACATTTGTTAAGCTTCATTGAGCAGAGGGACTACTTATATGGAAGCTTTCTTTAAAAAGGGAGATTCCAACACATACACTTTACATACCGCATTTCCTCGCTTCCTTAAGGCATCATGGGGCATTTTTTTAAATGCACATGAGCTTTGCCTGTGAAATAAATTGTGACAGTAACTCAATATGAAGTGAAATAGCTGAGAAAGCCCCGAGTCCACTTGCGCTGACAGTGCTGTTTAATTCCATCTCGTGCCGGCCCTGACATTTCTGCTGCCACTAAATATTAAACATGTATACCCCTTTCATTTGCATCCGGTAATGAGTATGAAGACAGCACCCAACTGGTCAAGCCTATACTATCACACTGGCTCCCATCAAGTCACGTGCCACAAAGATAGAAGGAGAGAGAGAGAGAGAGAAACAGAGATTTTTCTCCATGACCTCTGGGTTGACATTTTGCCTGTTTTTGCACACGTCTACCCTAAAGCTTAAATATACAAACCGCTCTGTGTCCAAAACCCCTTCCTCTGGTGTTTTGGAACAGCAGTATGCATGCCAGGAGAGGTAGAGTTAAACGCATTTACTCCAAATGCCAGCCGATCTTGATAATGCTATATATATTCATGATCTGGCAGCCATGAAAGATCAGATGCCAAAATATGCTTAGTAATTCCCAGTGTTTGCGTCAGTTCTGGGGCTATCAATCTGCAGATAAAATTTCATATATTAGCAGTCATGTGGAGGAGCATTTTAGGTCATGGCTGAAACAGTTTGGCATTAACGCTGGTTGTTATGAAAGTGATCAAATATGTATGATATCATATGCAGTTTGGGAATTTCATTTAAAATAGTGAACAATGGAAACGCTGCTTCAGAAAAAGGCTGAATGCAAAATGTATGTCTCTGATGATCTGCACTGTAGTTTCATTTATTTATGTATTAATTTATTTGTAATTTTAACAGAAAAAGAATGTAAAAATACCAGCACATATGGTAAAAAATAACATTTAAAAAGTTTACAGGTATTTTAAAAATTACAGGTAATTTTGCAGTAAGATATTAAATTAAAATACTATAATACATTTTATTATATATATACATACAGAGTTCTGGCATGAAACTCTAAATGGCGCAGTCCGATAGGTCTAACTCAATCTGACCTAATGACATCATCACATGTCACAGCTGATTGTTTTTCTCCTGTATGGGTAGCCAATGAGATCGCTGCTCTACATTCAAATATATGACTAGTGCTTGCCGTAGCAGTTGCAGCTTGCTTCAGAAACCCTCCACCTTCCCCAGCTCCACCTGTATAGATCTGCTACGAGGTGATTCATGTATGCTATATGCTATATGGGGGTTATTTTATGTATGTTATATTTGCAGCAATCAGCAGCAGCAGCAGCGTAGCAGATCTATTCCGCCAAGACCAAATACATTAACATTGTCATGTACATTACCATGCCCATCCCTCCGAGAGTTGTCATGACAGAAATATATATATTAAAACATTCTACATTTTTACATTTTAAAAATATTATCATAATTGTTATTATCATAAAGCCAATGAGAGCTGCCAATTTTTTATCGTAAATTAAACATTTTGTGTGTGTGTAAAATACAGAGGTGAAGGGCATTTAGTAATTAAATTCTAAAGCATCACAAGCAAAACTAGAAGGAATTCTGCCATATTATGCAGTACTGTTTGCTAAATGCTGCTTTAAAGCACTCAAGTGCCTTTTAATGTATTTACAGAACACAAGGAAATATCACAGCATGACTAAAAAATAATAAAGAGCAGCTTAAATGAACTCCCATTTTTCATAATCAAATTTAACAAATTTTGTCTTTGTCTGCTGTGAGCTAAAACAATATCATTTGTTTACTTTTGCTACGTTTCATGTGAAACACACAAAAAAGGCACATGTCTACAAGAAAGACGAAAGAAAAGGAAAAGATTAAAAAAAGCCTAAAAATCATGCCATTTTCTATTCTCTTTGCCAAAATCTCCAGACAGCCCAGGAATATAATGACTTTCAAAAGGAATCATCTGTCTCGGGGCTCCGTGAAGAAACTTTACAAATTAATTTCACTTGTGAGGCACTTGGCAGGATGTTTCTTTTCTTTTTTTATATGCTTAGCTTAGAACGTAGCATTGTGGGTATCATTCTCCCTCACCGACGCTGGATGTCGAGAGATTTTGAAGACCTTTCAGAAGAATTGTATCGCTTTAATAAAATGAATCAGATGTGTCAGGCTATCAAACTATGATCAAATGCAGAGCTGACTGTTGAAAAGACACAGGAGCACATCAAAGCATTGGGATACCGAAAAACCAGGAGAGGGAGAGATAGGGGATACTGAAAAGTGTCGGTGGTGAGGTTCGAGTGGCGGGTGTTTCTTGTAGTTTCCTGCGTCATCCACATTGTTTTCTACATTACACACAAACAGCTGCAGTGGCAACATCAAATCCCGTCCACTTCCCAAGAGTCCGGTGTGATGATTTGTCCTGAAGTTGGCTGATGTTAGCTTGTCATGTCTGCGTCAAGTGCGCTTATTGCCTTGAGTCGAAACAACAGGATGTCGCTCAGGTACTTAGTCACAGGTTTGCTTTTCGCTGTCTCAGATTCTCTGTCACATACAGTTGCCTGTCAAGAGGTATGGAGCATGAAGTAGCCTTGCAACAAAACCATCACAACACTGTCATCAAAATGCTTAGCTACAGACTATTTTCTTTGTGATTCTTGAGTTTTATTCTCTAGTTACTGCTTATCAGGCCTATTTCAATCTAATATTGTGAAATACAACAAAGCTGCCTCACCAAAATCCCTCACAAACACGATATTAGCAGGCAAGGCTAAGTGTTAGCAAGAAAATGCTAACACTTATTCAGAATAAAAAATGTATTTACTTCCAAAAATCATCCTACTCCGTTCCATTATCTGGTTTGGCATCCCAATAATTTCTGCAGCTTTACTGTGACGATTATAAACGAAAAGTTCACTATTTATTTATTTTCCCCTGTGCAGAGCTTGACTTCCATCTCAGGCATTATGTTAACTCATTTCTCTTCCATATTTTTCTTGTCTGAAGCCTGGCAATAGTCCTTTATTATTTTAATACACACTTGGTTTTAATACATTATTGATCTTTAGGTTGAACTAAAGGGCACTGCATTAGGACCGAGATTCTGAGGCTTTCTGCCGCATGACATTCATGTACTTGTGAAAAACTATACCAATTATGAAATCAACCAGCAGCTGCCTCAAAAAGCAATCAATTGTCACATTGAAAAGCATTTTGTTCCGTTGCTATCAATAGCTTTTTGGTTACACAGAGGGTGTGAGGTGTTTAACGACCTACGAATGCTCGTTTTTCTTGAGCTTTCTTCTCGTCTTTTCTCTCTCTCTCTCTTTTGGTGGTGGGATGGGGCACTGGTTCATTTTATTCGGAATTGTGCACAATAGGATTTGCATGTTTCCTAACCAAAAACATATGGAAGCTTGGTGCATTGTGTTCTATTGATCTCCTTAGTGTTTTTATCCATTTTCTTCCTTCGTGTCTCATATATATGATGGCAATTAAGGGAACGCAGGAGAGGTATGTTTGTCACTCCTGGGGAGCCTGTCTTACCACGACACATGGACATTTAGCCTGAACGTCTCTGCTGTTGCAAATGAAACATGCAGTGATTCCTCTGAAAACAAGAGATTGTTGTACCTCCTTCCTATGGATTTTTTCTGTAAGATTTTTTAACATTTATTTGATAAAAAACACAGTAAATATTATGAAATATGGTTACAAGTTTTAAACGATGTTTTAAAATTGCATTTTGTCCTATGATGGCAAATCTGAATTTTCAGCAGCCATTACTCCAGTCTTCAGTGTCACAATAGTCTTTCAGAAAGCATATGCTGAAGGCAGACTTGTGCGACCAAACTATGTTCCCCATCATCCTCTGTAGCAACACAACAATAATACAATACACTACTAAAGTATTAAACACCTAATGTACATCCTTTGTTATTCATTGTGTTGTGTTAATACGAAAAAGCTTCTTGTCTTTGTCAGGAAGTTAAAAAAGAGAGAGGAAAAAAAGCCCAGCGACTCCATTTTATTACAACCACAATCATTTAAACGTACACCATGTTTCAAACTAAAACATACTTCACATGAGGACTTGAACGTAGTAGAATCCCTTACAAACAATTAACCATGGCTTTACTTTAAAACCAAGAAACCAAAACCATATAGTTAAACCATGGCAACCACAAATTATGGTTTTGCTACACTAAATAACACAGTCCCAAACCCACCTACTGAGCTGGTCCAACAGGAGCATATTTCTGGGTGATGCATCTATATTAAATCCTGTGTGGATGTGTCTCAAGCAGAAATCATGCTTCTGCTATGCTCCTGTTTCAAAAGTAGCAGTGTCAGTGGTTCATCGCTAGTAAAATCTAAACAAAAAATGAACACAACACAAACGAAAAAAACAAACAAACATTAATCTAAAGTCTTTATTCATTATCAAAACTTTGTATACTATAATTCATCTCATCGATTCCCTCATGCACCCTTTTGCTTGACTTCACCTGCAGAAACCGTAACTGAGTGAGACTCAACACAGCAAGCCTCCCGTGTGATTATTCAGAAACAGGGTATTATCTGCATCCTCACAGAAAGAGTGGATTTACTTATTTACATTTCACAGAGCCTCCGGTAACAGGAAGAGTAGAGAGAAAGGGCAGGCTCCACGCTCCTGTGGAATAGTAATGTGGCCGAAATGCTCATGAGGTCAAGTGTAAACCGTGGCCTTGACAATGGCAGACTGTCTGTATCTCCAGCCCAACAACACTCAATCATGCAGCCCTCTCATGCAGAGAGACTTTATCTTAAAGCCTGGGAGCTCTACTTATGTTTACAAAGGATGTTATTACAAGAGGATGACACTCAAGAATTAGGTGACAGAGATACAATCAAACAACAATAGAAGCTTATACCTGATCAAAGATGTGACCTCCTGATCATGTTTCCTTTTCGTCTTTGCATCATTTCCCGACCCTCTTCACTATCAGTCGCTGCATTCTGATTTGCAGGGTTCTGACACAATGTTTGCTGATCTATAGGTGAGGTATGTCTGCACAACATTCATTTAATTGGGTTGCCCTGCAATCTCATCAAGCACTGACAACAAAATGATCAGGTATTATGACATTTAGGGAGATAAAATTTCAGTTGATACTGGGAAAAAAAAACTGATAAATATATATTATTTTATTATTTTTATTATTTACATCTATTATATTATTTTAAGTCAATAACTATTTTCATGTTATGGCTGATATTGAAATTCTTTATTATTTTTATCTAAATAAATTCAAAATAAACAACTAAAATCAATCATGTTAAATGAATTCAAAACTAAATTTGGACATTAAAACCTACAAACAACATAGCTATTAATTTAGAGATTGATTTAACTTTGTTAAAAGATTGCATTTAACACTGTTATTAAATTATTAGCATTTCTAAAAATTAATTTTGAGTGGTAGATGACGGCAAAAGTACACAATTAAATATGCACAATTAAATATCCAATATCGTCCTATACTGATAAAAAAAAAGGTTCATTTGCAAATAAAAATAAATTTGCAAATATTTTAGCAGCTAGCCTATTTGGTATTGATGTGGTGCATTATATTTGTGTGAATTAATAATTTATTGACAAATATATTACTACCCTTAAAAAAAATATTACTAGTCTATTCATGTGTTTATATATATATATGTATATATTTTTTTTTTTGTAAAATATACTGTGCAAAAGTCTTAGGCCACTAGTATTTTCACCAATAAAAAAAAGGTTTTAAGCCAGTTATTTCTGTCTTTTGCTGTAGTGTGTCAGTAGGAAATATCAGTTTACATTACCAAACATTCATTTTGCCATTAATTGTAATAATCCAGTGAGGTTTTTGTTTGCACAAGGAGTCTGACAGCAGCCAGTGCTCCACACAGAGATCTGTTCTCAGCATCATCCAGTCTGTCTGGAATCACATGAAGAAACAGAACAAACTGAGACAGACTAAATCCAGAAGAACTGTGGCAACGTCTCCAAGACGCTTCAAGAAACCTTGGAAAGAGTGGCACAACATTCTGTGTGTGTAGTGTGAAAGAAGAATAAATGAAGTGAAGGAACGGTAATGCAGTGTGTTCCACTGGAGACTGGCAAGCTCGTCGTCTACCCTCAAGCAGCTGAGCTGGCATTAAACAGACAAGATGGGTGCGGTGTGAAGCGCTCACTCAGTTACGGGCGTCGGGAATAATGAAGGGACGGCTTGGCGGAGCAGAGCGGGGGGCGAGGATGAGGACGGCCCAGCCATCCAACTGGAGAATTTAATTTCGCGCAGGGGATCTCTCCTCAACCATGCGCTCACATGCAGACGGGCTACCTGTGCTGAGGACCTGCTGCACTCTTGAGGCATTATGGATCAGTGTTCCCTGGTTTAGAGTGAGCGGATGAGAGGGAACGGATGGAGAAGAGTCTCTTGGGTGTCTGTCAAGTATGTTTGGAAAAATTAGTCCCCTGAGGAGTATCTAACACGCTTATACAGTCACACTGCTCAAACAAATGCACTAAATATCAAATTGCAACAGTTGTTGGTTTCTGATGCATCACAGTGAAAATGACAGTTGTGTTTCCTAATACTCCAAATCCAACTTTGGATTGTTTGTTGTTTGTCAACAACAACAACAACAACAAACTGAATTCTGAAATTGTTTCTCACAATTCTGCAATCAGATGCAAAATGTAAACTCAGAATTGTGAAATTTAAACTTGGAATTGCGAGGGGAAAAAGTCAGAATTCTGAGTTGCATATCTCTTATTTCTGTGTTTATTCTATATCTGTCTGTCTGTAACAACACAAATAGGCAAAAAAATCATTACTTTTTCAAATAATTATCTTCATATTACATGTTACATACGTTTTACTGCATATTTTAATACTGTATTTTTCTTAATTACAGGAGAAAGAAAATATAATAGGAAATAGACTCATTCTGTATGAACTTTTATATTTTGTTTCTATCTCTATACAACAAAAAATGTGGTCCATAACTGTCAAGTTGGAGTTTTGACTGGTTTTCTAAAATATTTACATACTATGTTGGCATTTGAACCCAGGTCCCCTTGTATATTAAATGAAATGTGTACATACTAATATGTATGTATGTATATCATATCTTATATCAAACCTAGGCACCAAGTGAGTCAAGACTGCCAATGGTTACCCTTAAAAAAAAGTTTCATGATGCTACTGCTTGACACATTACAGTTGCTGAAAAAATGCTAGAAGCATCTCTTAAAATTTGACCTTCTTCAAATTGGTATCGGTCAGAAGACTATTAGAACGTGATCTTTTGCATCTTCTTTTAAGTCACAATTAACTTCAAAATGAGAGATATCCAATACATTAACACAACACAGGACACTTTCATTCAGAGACGCATGGACTATATACTCACTAGAATAAGATCAAACCAAGAACTCCATTCAAAAGCACACATCATTATGGGATGTTAATCACGGTTTCATCCTCGGCCCAGTTCCTCTCCATGAGTTAAAGATGATGATAACTATCTCATCATAGACATTCCCGTATCTGATCAGAGTGCTATGAAGAGTTATTCGTTCAATTAGGGATGAGCCATTGAGATAAGAAGCAGATGCTGGGTGTCAGGGATTAAGAGCGATAACTGTAGACTGCATCTGCACTGGCTGTCCTCGCATTTTGGCCTCTCACATACATTAACGAGTTTTACACCCACAAATAAAAGCAGGAACACACTCTTGGGCATTCAAGGGCTTTTGGCTCAGGGGGACAGCTGTGGCCCCCCTACATGTGCGTGCACACACACTCACTGTGGTTCTGGGTCTGCGGTTTAGTGGACCTGCCAAGGGTTCAGGTCCTTTAAGTGGAAGTAATTGGGGAAGAACACGCTCCATTAAAAACAACTATTTAATACAATAATCATTCAATTAAAAAACCCTTGTAGCAGCTGCCACAGCTCATTTGTGTCAACCGCATATTTTATTTGCAGAAAGCGGCACAGATTTACCATCACTTATAACTGAAATATTTCTTGAAAAACAAGATTTCTTGCTCATTGTGTCACAAAAGCTGACTTGACAATAACATCACATTTAAATAAAATCAGTTTATGTTATTTAATACAAACACTTGATCATTCATGTTTGTTCATTGTGCATTAAATAATTTTAACAGATTTAACTTTTAAATGAACCCTAAGAAGAATAATTGCCATATAACTATTGTTTATTGTTAGGTCATGTTATCTAACAAATAAAATCTTACTGTAAAGTGTTTTTAATACTACAGTTTCATCTATTTGATATACACTTAATACATGTAATCTTATCTAAATTTATTATAAAAGCTGAGGTTAGTTATTTCCTGAAAAGTTATATTTTAGCTGGTGTCAATGATCTAATGTTGTATTTGGTCAGACTCAGCCCATTGCTTTACTGAAATATATTATATTTTCCTTTTACAGCTGCAGACTGAGGAAGATCCTGAAACACACCAGCAAACCCTAAAACAGACAACAGTTTACAGATGTTTTTCAGTGGCAGCAGAACTATGACTAAACTTTTGGGTGAAACTTGTTTACTTTTTTTCATACTTTTATTACTTGTGGAAAAACCTGAAACAATTTTAAATAAATATAAAGAACGGCATTGGTTTTGTATTAATAAAAATGTTGTTCAATTAGCATGTTTTTGTGTTTTGCTTTGGTACCGAAATTGGTACCGAGAACCGTGGATTTTCACTGGTATTGGTACCGAATACTGAAATTTTGGTACCGTGACAACACTAGGGGGGATTATTAAAAGGTTCTTCACACTAAGAAAAAAAATGTTTACTTTGGGGAATGCAAAATGCTTCTTCTGTTGCATTTCTGTGAAAACCCCCTTTTGGAATCTTTATTTTTTAAGATGAGATGAGTAAAATAGTGTCAATATTTTACTAACATAGTTAACATGCATTAAATTTGATATGGTTTATTTATAATATCACATTTACTTTTGCCTTTTCTCGCACACACCTTTTTACACACAGCTTCCTTCATATTTTTGAAAGTTGTAAGAAGGCTGCATATTTAGGGGTCCTTGGCATCAAAATTTTGAAAATGTAGTGATTTTTGCTGATATGATATAGAGTCATTGACTAATGTCATGATGTTCCATGCTGTACGTTTTCTTAGCATGATTCTTGGTACTTGTGACCTTTCACCTGTAACAAACCAACCAACCAACCCGTTAGTCTCTGTCTAACACCCTGTGCAGTAGCAGATGTGTCTGTGTGCCTGTGGACATGCCAGCTCACTGCAACACTTTACAGGAAGCAACCCAGTCAACTTCCTCTGGCATTTAAAACTGATGGGCCCTCATAGATCACACTGTGTTAATATAGTGCCTGTGTCATACGACAGTATGTGTAACACACATAGCATTGTACTTCTTATAACTTATTATTTGTAATACAATCGTGACCAAAAGTACTGGCAGTGACATAAATTTTGTATTTTGCTAAATTTGCTGCTTAAGCTGTTGTGGTGTTCATTCACATTGTTTCTAGATTATGTCACTGCCAATACTTGTAGAAACAATGTGAATGATCATCACAACAGCTTAAGTAGCAAATTTTGCAAAACACAAAATGTATGTCAATGCCAATACTTTTGGCCATGACTTTACATTAAGCATGCAGTCAAATTAGTTATTGTTT
This sequence comes from Sinocyclocheilus anshuiensis, assembly GCF_001515605.1. NCBI lineage: Eukaryota > Metazoa > Chordata > Actinopteri > Cypriniformes > Cyprinidae > Sinocyclocheilus > Sinocyclocheilus anshuiensis. Next base: position 556,792 of record NW_015554088.1, on the reverse strand, counting down.
ATTTTATTTTTATTTTTTTATTATTTGAATGTCTTATCATTAACAGTTGTGCGTTTATATATCTAAGAAGAACAGAATTTATTTGAAAGTATTAATTTCTTAAAAAAATATATTCCTAATTTAATATTAAATGTGAATTTGGGAAAGGCCTATCTGTTTCACAGGGCATGTATTTTGGGAAAACTGAACTTTGCACAGAGATTATCCACTTTAGCTTTAATGTGAGCTATTTTCATATACATTTTGAACAATATTGTTACTAATATCTGAACTATCCAATAGAGCTAGACTGAACAAGATAAGGCTGGATGAGAGCAGAGTGTTTCTATGGCAAAGTTCAATACTTCAAAGGGCAAAGAAGAGCAGACAATTTGCAGAAACCACATGGCATTTGCCAAGGTTAACAATGACAGCATATTAATCACCATCTAGGTAAATGAAAAAGTATTATCCACATTAAAGAGTTTCACATTTACTGTACTCTTAAATGGCTCATTGTAAAATCTTATCGTGAGGATGATTTTAATCAGATATTAAATATCGCCGGTGTCTTACAAAGATCACTCATCTCTCTGGTGGCGCTTTAGAGAAGGCCCGGTTAATTAAGGAAGTGCGGTCTCATCGGGCTCCTCCGCGCTTCAATAACAGATGTCTTTTTATGGCTGCATCCCAGTGAAAGGAAGCACAGAGCTCATGGGCAACACTTAAACTGTGAATCAATCAAAGCGTATTGAGAAGCTTGGAGCTGTGAGAACATATTTGTAAACAACACAAAACTTAATTTATATATAATTTATATATTAAAAAATGAGGTCTGAGTGAAAATATAAATGTAAGATTTAAATACACAACATAAACCTCTTGTTCTGTTTAGATCAACTGTTCAAATTGTTTCATGTCGGGGTCCCAGAGAGCTCAACGATGTAGGCGACATATAAAAATATTAAAATTCATTTATATATTTATTACCTTTTTCAAGTTATCAAATTTATCAGAGAAGTTTGTTTATATAATTGTTGTAATTAGATTAAGTTGTAGTGTTAATACTTCAGTATTATATATTTTATTTTATATACTTTATATAAGTATATTTTTCTTAATATTAAAAAGTCCTGGGAGTCTCTGAGACCCCAAAAAGAGCTATGAGCTTGAAAGTTTGTAAATCACAAAGTATAATTTATATACAAGAATACTTGGTTAAAAATGTAATGTAAATCGTAACCTCTTAAATATATAAAATAACCTCTGGTTCTGTTTAGACTGACTTTTGAGAGTGTTTTTTTTTCCAGTGTTAAGGTCCTATCTATCTATCTATCTATCTATCTATCTATCTATCTTTTTCATGGAGGGCAAAGCAAGTTATCACATTTATCAAAGAATTCTGTTTATATAATTGTTGTCATAAGATAAAGTTATAGAGTATCAATACTTCAATTTTAAGTGTATTTAATTTCATGTACAAAGTCATCCCTGGTCCCTGGCCAGACGTTCTGTTTTAAGACTGTTTACTACACTGTGTTTTCATTCTCTGAACGCAGACCGGCTTGCATTGTGTTCTGCCTGCCTCAGCAAAGAAGTTCATTACTTCCCTCCTTTTGTTTTATTATGTTCAGCAAATTAATAAATGGGGAGAGTGCTGGAAAAAAAAAAAAACAGATATGAAAATGTATACTTTGCATTATTAAAAAGGCACAGCCTCCAAAGGTTACACAAGGCTATTGTGACACTACAGTGTTTGAAATGTAATTAAGGGGAGGGTGGAAGAGGAGCACAGATAAAACCTCTGTGGCTGGTACCACCTCCCTCTTGTCATCTTTTTCCTTTTTTTTTTCTTGTGCATTCCCTCCTGAAACTTATTCTCTCTGAACTAATTTTGCATGACATATTGCGTTTCTGCATCAGCTATCATGAGGCTACCTGTGAATTAAACAGGGCCTTGATATACAGGCAAATGCGCGGATTACATTTCAGACGTGCAGATACTTCATACTCCCGCCGTGATTTATTAATTCCAGCAAAACAAAACTCACAACATCGCTTACAATTGCATTTGTCTGAGACCAGCACAAGCAAATGGAGGATGGAAGAGTTATAGGGATGCTTTGGAATATGGGAAAGCTGGGAAGATGGATACATGGACAGCTTCTGAGCCTGCGGTGAATCCGCATATAGGTGGATGAAGTCAGTCATGTGTCCTTGAATACGCTACATCTTGATATAAATGTTTCATAGCTCATAAATTTATGAGTTAATAAAGGACTTTTGTTTATCACCTTTCTTTACATGATGATAAAATTAGCTGTAAAATATTTCTTCCCTTAGAAGCTGGACCACGCTGAGAAGAGAATTATAAGTATGGATTATTTGTTATTGATTATGTTATTTTGAAATTAAACAAATGCATTATTATGTTTGTCTTATAAACATTTAAAAAATATTTTTAATAATATATGTTTCATCAATCATTGTCATTATTTCATCAAACAGATTACAGTAGGGTTCGTTTAGTTTAGAGTAGTGGCATCCTGTTGCTTAAGAATGTTGGCTGCAAATAATGGGGTGTTCTCACGGACAGTGATTAAATTGCTGGGGTCGCCAAGTCACTGTACTGGTTGCTAGTGGGTGTTCCTACTCGACTGCAGTACCCAACTGTATCCTGAGCGCTAATGTCTGCGCTCCCATTGGAAGGTGCCAAAAGTTGTTGATGGACATTTGCATAAAGATTAATTCTGTTCAACTTTGTTGCATTGCCAATGGTCTCAAAATGAATGACTTTTGGACACTTGTTCATTGTAAATGCCAGTGTGAATGCCCCTTAAGGGTGGAGATCAATCCCTAAATGCTAAATAATTGGGTTTGGCCAATAACTGACAATTTTTTAGGATTACAGTCCTTTCTTCATCACATTACTCTCATGGAAGGACCTTCTAAACTAAACTTACAGATTGCATTTTTTTTATTTACAAATGTCTGGATGCTCCAGTATATAAAGTTTGATATTCCCTACTAGTACGAGTAGAGAAAGACATACATACACATCAAATACTTAATTTACAGATTAAGTAATTACAATCAAATAAGTTTGTATCTGCAAATGCTAATTCATCAGACTTCAATACTGAAAAAATAATACATTTGGTGGTGAAACAATTTTCACTGAGAAATTGCTAGTAATTTTTTTAAAAATTACAAAGTATAAAAACTGAAATAGTATTTTCTTGTAAAAATGTACTCCAGTAATCTTTGCTTTATTTACACCTTTGAAAAAAAATCACATTTTACAGCGAAGTAGCATAGTAGAATTTCTGTCCTTTCTACATTTTCTCTTTTAGGTACACACTCGCACACCGTGCACACACAGACAGAGCAGTTTGCAGCCATTTTTTCTGTGGCGCCCGGGGAGCAGTTGGGGGTAAAATCCTGCATGGGCCTCAAATGCCCTAGCCCGGCCCTGGCCTGAAATGCTTAGGCCCTAGCTTAGGCCCCTTGTCTGACAGCTTATCAGAATTCCTGACTGGAGCCTGTGACTGTTTTTTTTTCTCCTCCCCATACTGTTGCAGCCATTAAAATAGTTTGCATGTCCACTGTACTGCGGAGCTGGCGAGTCAGAATCGTCAGCTTCATCTTTGCAGTCGACACTTACTCAGAAAACACTCGTTTATTAATAAATAATTAAAATATTTCCTTGCTATTTTTCCTGACACATTCATAGTGACTAATATTTTTGCCGGTGCTTTGCAGCAAGATTTATGCCTGCGCTTGAGCGCAAATGACATCGAAATCAGTGGATATTTTTGCATGTGCAGAGACTTACTCCTTTTAATAACATGTAAATGACTATGTTAAACTTCAGTAAAACTGTTATGAGTACTGACATTCTGCAGAAATCGGTGGATATTTTTGCAGAGACACTCCTTTTAATAACATGTAAATTAGCATGTTAAACTTAAGTAAAACTGTACACTCATCAATTAAATAACTCAAAGAGAATAGTGATACCAATCAGAAAAATCAATTCCCCACCTCTACATCATTTTTTTTTTTTTTTTTCAAATGGATTTCTCTTTCAGCCTCATTAAGTTTAATCACACACAAAAAGGTTTTCAACATCATCCTCACGCTCCATCATTTCAGTGTAACTCAGGAGTCAAGATGCTTAGCATGGTGGCTAAAATAAGATTTCCCTCATGCCAGCATGCCCATCTCTCCATTATAGTAAAGCGAAGCCCCCTACGTTTGCTTGATAAACCTTCCCTTCCCCTTAATGACTCTACCTGGTACAAAAGCCAGTGATAATGGACGCCAGCCGGGCCAAAAGTTGAGCAAAAAGAGGAATGATTAAGGAACCTTATTAAAAGCATCCTTGTGGAGTGGGGGACACGTGATGGAGAACACATTAAGGGACCTGATCCTTTTCAAAGCGACACCGCGCTTTCCCCCGAACATCGGTGGAGGAAGACGAAGAGGAAGAAAAAACCTGATTAGGCTGACAAGCACTGAGTGATACTGCAAACCTGTTAATAACATGAAAATTAGAAGGGGCTCATGCAAAGAAAAGAGATTAATTTAGCTGGAGTCCGTCTTCGCAGCAAATTGCGAAGTTGTGAATATGTTCGCAGATAATGAGCCTTCCTACTTGTCAGCTCACTTGTCATTTTCTGTAATTAATGTTAAGGAAGACTCCTTCCTGATGGTTGGTATTACTCATGTACCGGGGAAAATTTCTTCGGAGAAATAATTTACATTTATTATCATCAGTCTGTTTGTGTGGTTTATTTCACGGCGGAGTAATTTATTGCAGCACCGTTTCGAGCTCCTTGATTAGTCACTCGTCAGACTGAGATGTAATTTTTTTTTTCTCCCCTTCTGATGTCTGGGCTGGGGGAAATAAAAGTGTTGTGCCATCACATGGGTGCCTGGGCGGCAATGGCACCTCACGGCTGCCTATTGCCATATAATTTTTTAAAAACACAAATCACAGTAGGGCTTTAGTGAAAAGGCTGACGATTACAAGACTTTTTAGAACATTTCTCCTCTTTTTTTTTCTTGGATGCCAAACGTATCCATTATTTTACTGTCCTTCTTTACATTTCACCTCTCGGATATACATGCACAATTCCAGAGAGGATTATTATTTATGCCCCCCCCCCCACTCCAGTTTTTGTTAATTCAGTCATACAACATGCTCAGTTTGATGTACAGTATAGTAGCATTCACTCTTAATGAAACAAATGCTTTGAAGAGCTACAGCTCCACAAAAGATCATCAATATGCAGCTTTTTTTTTTCTTTGCACTGCCAGACAAGATTGACAAGAATGACAGAAATATGCACAGCAATAAAAAAAATAAAAAAAATACAGCCATATGTGTAAACAAACTATTATTTTTAGGAGCTAAGAGTACCCTTGACCAGCTCTTTCGTTTGTTTAGAAGGTTTTTTTTTTGTTTGTTTGTTTTCTCCCCAGCCAAGTCAGCCTATTTTATAATTTCAAATGAAAGGTTTCTGATGTGTTCATTCCAGAGGTAACAACAATAGTGTTGAGTTGAACTAACTTTTTGCTCAGTTTGAGGAAACAACATAACTATAAATTATGACGTAACAATATATTATGACCTCACTAGATATCATATCCACCTTATTAATGTAAGAGCGGGTGCGGCCATTTCAACTTGGATGGAAACGAGGCTTCCGGTGTTTACTCCGGGGCTTCCAGTTATTTTAACTACAAAAACAATATGTTATGCTACTTGATTTTGCAAACTGGTATTTTTGTTTTCATTTGAATTTATTAGCATAAGTTAATCATAAACACACTGGTTTGTAGTGCAAATAGTTTTACTGCTTACTGCAATTAACCTACAGAGATTAATTAATCTAAAGTCTTGTACGTTCACAGAAAATACCTTACTTCCATGTTGCACGATAATAAGGTGGATATAACTGCAGGTAATCACAATAATATGAAAAATATCAAAATAATATTGAGTAACTTACTTTTTAGACATATTGCACTTTTGTGAAAACATTTCCAAGCCACAACAGAATTAACTGTTGCGCGCCGCTGAGCAACGTATGTAGTAGCATTCCTGATTGAATCCTTGCTTAAGAAGATTCATTTGAGTTAATGTTTCAACTCATAAAGACAGTCACTTCATTCATGAATCAATCAGTGTTTTGAACGAATCAGTTTAATGAATGAGTCAATGATTCACTCATAAAGGACAGTCACTTGTCGCCACCTACTGGCGTAATAGTGCAACCTGCAGTATTTTTTTTTTTTATAGCCCTAATACAGCATAGTTAACAATATAATCCATCCATAAGCAACTTTTTCATTAAAACAGTATGGACCCATTTCAAACATTCTTCTTTCCCCCTTTAATCCTATGGCTGATATTAAGAGGTCATTTGTACATAGAGAAATGTTTCAATTCTCCTGTGTTTTTTACACAGCTACAGAAATGAAATGAGGGCCTCCAACTCTACCACAACCATAACTCAAACAATATTCATCTGAGACATATATTCAAATCAGCCTCGGCTTGGGCTCTTTGCTTTGCTTTAGCTTTGTGTTGGGGAATTTATAAGCCTACTTCTTAAATGTATTATTCATCAGGGTGCGTAAATAATGCATGCTTGGTTCCATAGTAAATTAACCCTTTACCTTACCTAAGCTATCAGAGTCATTGTTTTGAAAGGCAATTATGTAATTTAATTCATGCTGTAATTAATACCGTAATTAGCTTAAATACTCAGCAACCCAGTGCCACTGCTAAGCTGTCTTAATTAAACAGATTGAAAGGTTTATATGTCTGTTTTTCCCCACAATCAGATCATCTCTGTTGCAGTGAGAGACGCAATGAGAAAATATGAAATCCACAAACGAGAACTAAGAAGAATGTACAGTAATGTGAAGATTTCTTTGAGGATTCTATCCCCCCACCCCCCATATTACTTTCTAAATGAGCACCCGCAAGTTCGAAAACAATTAGCTTATTCATCAAAATGAGCATATTCAAATCAGGCTCTGAAATGCTTTCGTGATTCACACTTAAAGATCCAAAACACAATGGCCCAGAGCGGCCGTATCTCAGCTGCCCTAAGTAAATGCGGAGGACCCATGTAGGGAAGTGCACTCTTGTGTTTTATTGTTCTGAGACTGCAGGGAGGCAAGTGGACAACTAATCCAGGGCTGGAGAGTTTTTATCCCTGCTCTATCTGACAGTGATAGAAAGTGTTTTCCCCAAAGTAGAAAAATAGTCGGAGGTAGATGAAATAGTGAAGTGGTCAGTGAATACTGAGGAAAAATTCAGGCCCACCAGCACATTACACTGCTGAGCGGAGAGCAAAGGGTCGTTTCACGAACAGCAAAGGTGTGGTCACATTAGCAAAACTTATGCGATATTTTGCGAGCAGAGAAGATCCATTGTCCACTATCAATAGTGTAGCGATGCTTGAATCACTGCTTACTTAGAGGCCACTTCCAAATGAATCAGCTTTGTAGCGGTAAATGCATCAAATTTGCGTGTTCAGAGTTTAACGAAAATGAATCTGATGCAAAATCTGTGTGGAGAAATGTTTAGTGAAATTCCAGATTGCGCAAATTTCTATTGAGATGATTGCATTTCTCCCACGGAATTTGCCATACAAAGGTAAATGTCACCCTAAGACGACTGTTTGTTTACACATTCTAAGCATTTATATATATTTTTTGAGTTTCTTTGTCTCTGATGGTACTAAAGTGGTGAACGGCTAATATAGTCAGGTTTTTGAAGACAAAAAATGATCTGTGTTTCCTTTAGCGGGGCTTCTCTTTATGGTGTTGACACAATGTGTGGCCCTCCATGAGCGGGTTAACTGTATTTGGTTTGCAGTGATTTTATCAATGTCGTTGGAACATTCATTGAACTAAGTGAGAAATCCATCAAATGGTGACAGCACACTTTAGACTAATGGCTGTTAGGTGATAATAATTTTTAATATGATTTTTATTTCACTTAATTTCATCTCCTCTAAGCTAAGGTCCCATGTCAGAGGTTTCAGTATGGGGGAGATACATTGATGTGTTATAGATGAGCTCACCTGCTGTCGAAGAGCAGGACATGAGAAAACACTAACATTGATTTTCCTTTCACCTGGTCACTCTGTTCACAATTCATCTGATTCGGATTCGGAATCTCATTTTGGTTTCATATTGTGGAATATTTCCTCTCAACTAGTTTATGTGTGTGATTAAATTCCCCCTCTGAGGTATTGCTCCCAGTTAATGTCAGTGTTGCTCTTGACTGAAAGGTTATATGCATAGTTCACCCAAAAATGAAAATATTGTCATCATTTACTCACCCTCATGGGATTCCAACCCTGAATGACTTCCTTTGTTCTGTAGAACACAAAAATAGATATTTTTAAATAATGTGTGGACTGCTCTTTTCCAAGCAATTACAATAAAGAGCTATAATAAGTAATACTATATTAAAGGCATGTTTAAAAATAAAAACTATAATGCAAACGATATTAGCTTCCACACCAACAGACAATAATATTGTTTATTATAACCATACACTACATATACAGTATGTTTAAGATATGATATGCTGCAGATATGATATCTTTCAAGTTGGGTAGATTCTGATTGGCTGTCAATGTTTTTTTTTTATCATTCATCAGCTGGAAAGTATAGTTCTAAAAGTGATTCCAACAATATAAATGTTCTCTGTCGTTATTGTTATAGCTGTGGTGTGGACCAGGCACGTGCACACATAGACATCAAAGGGGGCTTGAGCACCTGCCCTTTTTCTTCCTGGAGAGAAAGTGCCCTTTTTTCTAGGGAGTGTTTTTTTTTTTATATAAATGAATATATGTATATATGTGCTCGTGTGTTTCTGTTTGCGCACAGCTTTCCCTGTCAAACAAATAAAAAAATCAAAATATCAGGTCGGTTTATTAAGTTGAGTTGCCTTTCTCCGCGTTTCCGTGCAGCACAGCAGTGTAGCGCACACTGATCGGCACATCACAGACAGACAGAGAGCCACAGAAGTGAAGCCCTCCATCCCTTTCCAGTAGTGTTTGTCTATAGAAGACTGACGTTTTTTCCACCAAAAAGCAGCATGGCTACAAATGTGATATTGATTTTATACAGAAGTTCAATAAACAATAATTTCATATTAAGACATAAGGCACGTGCACACATAGATATCAAAGGGGGCTTGAGCACCTGCCCTTTTTCTTCCTCGAGAGAAATTGCCCTTTTTTTGTGGAATTTTTTTTTAAATAAATGAATATATGTATATCATAGACTGTATGTGTGCGTGTGTGTGTTTCTGTTTGCGCACAGCTTTCCCTGTCAAACAAATAAAAAAATCAAAATATCAGGTCGGTTTATTAAGTTGAGTTGCCTTTCTCCGCGTTTCCGTGCAGCACAGCAGTGTAGCGCACACTGATCTGTCAAACAAATAAAAAATCTAAATATCAGGTCGGGTCAGGAAATGTTGAGACTCTGTCGAGTTCCGATGCCTTTCTCCCTCCGCGTTTCCGCGCAGCACAGCAGTGTAGCACACATTGATCGGCACATCACAGACAGACAGAGAGCCACAGAAGTGAAGCCCTCCATCCCTTTCCAGTAGTGTTTGTCTTGCTGTGGAGGTGAGTGGTGGTGATGAACAAAAGACTAAGCTACCTGTGCCTCAAATTTACAGCTAATTATCCAAAAGACAAAAAGCAAATATAGTTAATTTGTCTTACTAACATCCATGACTCAGCTACTATGCAAGTTAGCTAAATAGCTAAGGAATAGGAAGTCTAGTAGGTTAGACCAGTGCGCCTTCTTTTGCTGCATGATTCAGTTTATTAAAATGCATTGATCACAAAATTCAAGATATGGGGGCAGAAATTTATATATTTATATAATTTCATATAGTTAATCAGTATCACG
>NW_015554088.1:541742-546758 GCF_001515605.1 Sinocyclocheilus anshuiensis | reverse complement strand
TTTTATTAAGAGACTTACGTTTTAGACACCATATTGCCTGTTTTTGCACTATTTCGCCAACAAAAATAATTCTAAACAAAGCCACAGCGCTGTTTTGCGTCTCTGAGCTACATGACAGTTGATTAATTCAGGAACGAAACACCATTTAAATTATTCGGTTCAGTCGCAATGACTCACTTATTAACAGTGACTTACTGCCACCTACTGGCAATTTTAATTTCACATTTAAAGTATCTTCATTTTTTACAAAATAATTTCTAGTATCAGTATTCAACGTTTTATGTTTAAAATATCAAAACAGTATTAATGCATTTATAACTGCAGTAAATACATTCATGTCCTGCATTAAACAGTGTGTAAATGCATCTAAATGCCACTTCTAATGCAGCTTCTGTGTTTTCTCTGCATTGCAAAGATTAATTTTGTCAATACTGATTTAATTTGCTTGGTAACAGCCCAAATGACTTATTATTCTAATTGATTGATTCAATTTAAGAGTTTGACTGAAAAGATGATGCACACTTTTAGAACAAAAAGGTAAAAATTCCCATAAAAGGTAAAAATCAATTTAAACTTATTGGAAAAGATTCATTTATATCACTGCTGTGAACTGATCACCACGCAGAAAAGCATGATTAACATGTCACTAAGATAGATAGATAGATAATATTCAGGCACGTGCACACATAGACATCAAAGGGGGCTTGAGCACCTGCCCTTTTTCTTCCTCAAGAGAAAATGCCTTTTTTTTTATGTAAATGAATATATGTATGTGTACATGTGTATGTTTTTGTTTGCGCACAGCTTTCCCTGTCAAACAAATAAAAACTCAAAATATCTGGTCAGGTTTATTAACTCTGTCGAGTTCCGATGCCTTTCCCCGCGTCTCTGCAGCACAGCAGTGTAGCACACATTGATCGGCACATCACAGATAGACAGACAGAGAGCCGCTGAAGTGAAGCCCTCCCTCCCTTTCCAGTAGTGTTTGTCTTGCTGTGGAGGTGAGTGGTGGTGATGAACAAAAGACTAAGCTACCTGTGCCTCAAATTTACAGCTAATTATCCAAAATACAAAAGGCAATTATAGTTAATTTGTCTTTAACATCCATGACTCATGAGAGAGCTACCATGTACATTAGCTAAAGTTAGCTAAGGCAATAGGAAGTCTAGTAGGTTAGACCAGTTCCCATAAAAGGTAAAAATCAATTTAAACTTATTGGAAAAGATTCATTTATATCACTGCTGTGAACTGATCACCACGCAGAAAATGAAGAATATCAAAACTTTAGGAGTCAGCTGTCCACGGTAGTCCTTAAGATATCAGCACAATAACACACTCAGCAAAATATAGTTTAATTATCATTATCGATAAAACCCAGAAAATATTGAGATATATTTTTTGTCAATATCGCACACCCCTATTATAATTAACATTTTCTTTAGAAAAAAATTCAAATAAATATGAGAAGTGCCCTTTTTTTCCGCTTGAGCCCCTGCCCTTCAAAATGTCTGTGCATGTCCCTGATGTGGGCTTTGCTATTTTCATAAATTTTGAATAATCATTAAAACTTTATTGCTGTAGTTATCGTCCTTGTTGTGAATGGGCTTTGAGTATTATACACTGAATGAAGTCTTTTGAAGCCATACAATAGTTGTGGGTGAGTAACAAACCAAAATGTTCCAACGTTATTAACTGAATATATTGATAACTGCACCAGATCTCATTGGCACTTTCATGAGAGTTCATAAAAAGATGTAGTGATGTTCAATCTGTGAATGAATCATTCTTTTGAGTCAAATCTTTTCAGTGAATCAGTCCATCCAGTTCTCGAAACCCCGCCTAAATGATTCATTCTTATTCATTGGACATATTTGTTTCTTAAATTCTGAGTCAATAATCTGTCAACATCAGTAAAAGGTTAAATACCATGAATAATGTAAAAGTCATAGACCACTTTTATACTATCATACTAAGAAAAAATGGTTTGGAATTACATAAGGGTAAATAAATGAATTTTGGGTGAGCATTAAGAGTCTTTTCTAATATGCATTTATGCTCCTGAGATGTTTTGGAGTACGAGACCCATAAAGCCTCACCTCTGACCACTAGCGCTCCAGGGGACGTCCTAGTTATCTGGGCATTCTCATCTGTTCAGCTGTGTAGGAGCTCTCATCTGTGAGCAATCTTCATCTCGCAGCAACCTCTCCACACAATATCCCTTAGTAATAGTACATGATCATTCCTTTTGTGCTCTGATGATCATTCCAAATGTATTATTTTTTTTGTACAGAAAATGAGAATTATCATTAAAACGTAATGTAGCTGTTTTTAATGGAGCTTTCTAGTTTCATTCCCCCTGCATCAGTAAATATAGATCATGGATCTGATTAATCACATTTATTTCACTGACAGGAATATATTGAATGGTGTTTTCAGTTAAAAGGGAATTCATTTTGATTACATTAAAATGTGATTTTGTAGTAGTTTAAATGTAACCGTGGCCCCACTACTCTATAATTATGAGTTTGATGCAGTTTTTGTACCAAACTAATTTTTTCACTTCCTTCAGAAATTTCCCCATCTCCACTCTCACAGCTCATATCTCCAGAAACAATCTATCGCCCAGCAGAAATTGCCTGAAACATAAAGAAACAAGTGGAACGGAAATTAATTTCGAGTAACAGGATTATCTGCCCCTGTGTCGCTTATCTCCTCCTGCCTGTTTATAAGAAAAAGGAAAGAAAGATAATTTCACAATTAATGGCAAAAGATCCTGGACTCTCGCTCGGCAGCCATTAGATTAAACGTTTTGGAGAAATACTTCTCCATATTTCTTGACTTCAGGTTTCAATTGTCTTGACCCTGGCTGTATTAATGGATAGGCTAATAGCCAGTGAGAATACTTAATTTATGCCATGGTGAATTAAGAAGAGGTAATGGATTTTGCTTCTTAAAAAAAAAAAGGCCAGAGCGAGGCTTTTCCACGGTGCTTATCAAGGAAATCAAATTATCATATTATCTCTCTGAGTGGCTCTTTTGAAGCCATTTTTCACATTATCTTTGGAGAATAGTTTTGACACTCCTAACACGAGGCTGGCTTTATTGTGGCTTGCTAGAACATTCAGTAACAAAAGCCGGTAATGATTTTCTAACTTTGAATGAGCGCTTTGGCATTTACTATCACGCCAGGGACCATGAAGGCAAATAACCTGGATGACAAAGATCCTATTAAAAGTCTTAGATTGGAATCGTGTAATAAGAAGTCTGAAGTTTTGTGTAGAGAAATTAAATATTCTATTCAAAAGCTTCTTATGTATCCCTCAACTTACACACACAATGAAGTCAGTGGGACTCTTTGCACAAGCTCAAGTGAGTGTATACACACACACACACAGTCAGACAATGCTATACTTTTCGGTGGGACTTGTTTTGCTCAGAAGTTTATTACAACATACATTTTCAGTTGCGTAGATGATGATGGCAAAAGGCAGTAGTTATTGCAAGGGATGTAGGGGACGAAAAGATGACAACAATATACAATAATCCATTCCAATTTAACAGCTTCCTTTCTCATATTCCAGCAATTTTTTTTTTTTCTGGACCAGGTAGCTGCACAAGCTTGGCGGGTGACAGTGTAATGAGAAATATGATAATTTCCAAGCGCATTAATTTTATGTCCCGTGGGTTTTGCAAGATCACTTGTTATTCTCAACAAATTAAATCACCATTTTCCCTAGTATCACCCAGTGTACTCCTATATATTCTGGCGTTAAAATTAATTGTGTATATACAATTTTACTGCATGTTATATTCAGTGGGGCCCAAAAGTATGAGGTCAGATAAAAAAAAAAAAAGTAGTATGTTTTATTTGTTTATTTTGTTCCCTTTTCAACCTGGAAATAGTTTTGGGATTTAGAAAAATGTTATGACATAGAATAACTAAAAAATAAATATATAATATTTATATAATATCAATTTTGTATGATAAAATGTGTATAAACACATTTAGGATGTTACAAAATATTTATCTTTCAAATAAATGCTGTTATTTTGAAATATCAAAGGATCCTGAAAATAAATGTAGCACAGTTTCCACAAAATTATTAAGCAGCACAACTTTGTTCAACAATGATAATATTAATAAATGTTTCATGAGCAGCAAATCAGCATATTAGAATGTTTTCTGGAGTAAAGGCTGCTGAAAATTCAGCTTTGCCATCACAGGAATAAATTACATTTTAAAATATATTTATTTTTGATCAAATAAATGCAACCTAGGTGGGATTAAGAGACTTCTTTCAAAGAGACTTAAAAAAAAAATCTCATCGCCCCCAAACTTTTAATCAGTGATTTATAGATTGTTGGATGTTCTTCCACTGATGCACAAGAAGCTCTTTTGATCATGCTACTAGTGTTGCTGGGAATTTAGGCAAAATTGGCATAGCAAATTCAACTATGCACTCAAATTATGTTGATTATGTAATTTGTTAAGACAAAATGTTCTTTTAAGTTATAAAAATGCAAAATAGTACCACATTCACGAATGGCCTAAGACTTCTGGACCTTAATGTATCCTAAAAGTATGTGTTTAGTAATACGATTTTGCATTATTTGAAACACATTTCATCTTGTTAAAGTTGCTGTAAGCAGTTCTTTCTAAGCATTAGTCCACATTTGCAACCTTGCCTTTACATCATCCCTTGGCTTCCTCTTCTTGATGAAGACACATTCCCTCACTATGTTTTTTTTAAATTATTATTATTATTCCTAGGAAACAGATTCGCCGTCACCCGATGCTGCTACACACCCGGAGGGTTTGCCAATCGGTGTCAGGAGTGAACTTGAGGCCCCCCTTTATATATATATAATCAATTTACATATGAATCAAAAATATATATGAATAAAGAAAAATAGTAAAGTTTGAAATAATTGGTATCAATCATTTTTAATATATATTTTATGAAGGTTTCCTTGGTAGAGCCACAAGTATAACATTGGGGAAAACAAAAACAAAAA
>NW_015554088.1:496733-541462 GCF_001515605.1 Sinocyclocheilus anshuiensis | reverse complement strand
TACATTTTTTTTTTAAAGATTTTTCACTCAGAAACTGCTCTTAAATTTCAAAAATAATTACAAAGAAATGACAAGTGACACTTTGAATTAAGTGTGACATTTTGAAGACTGGAAATAGTATTTTATTGTAAAAATCTAATCCAATAATCTATTTTACTTACAGCTTTACAAATCTTTTTTACAGTGTACTTTTGTAAGAAAAAAATTTAATGTACACAAAAATAAAAGATAAAAATCCTTTCTTCTGCTTAAAATTCACTTCAAATCACCAGTGATCTTATACCACTTGGACTATATGTTTGTGTCAAAGTGTTTTTGGATATTTTGGTATGCGTCCTAATATGACATTTCTCTTCTTTGTTGCTCACAGCAGCTCAAGAACACTCTCTGACTGAGTATGAATGGAATGCACATCATAAGACAGTGTTTCATAGATGAACTGACATCATTCAAGTCTACCTTCTAGTAAATTATGGAATTCCGATAAGTAAATATATGAGAAACAACCAATATTTCTCTAAATGTCCACATTTAAATTTCTAATGGATATTATTTATTGAAGAACCAACACTGATGAATCCGCTGCCATTATCATGAATAAAGCTGTTAACACTGGAAGTTTTCTAATTGGTGTCAGATTTTTAGGTATATCAGAATCTCTACATTTTGACACATTTATGCTGTTACTATACCGTCTATACCATCATGCCACCAAATCTTAGAGCCAGGACCTGCTGTACGGACTCAGCAAGCCATGAACGCTTTGTGAAAAATGCTCTTCTTGGCCAGAATGCATGAGTGCAGACCCGAGGTAGCCTGTACTCAAACCCTGCCTTTATCACATTACCAATTACGCATTATAAATAGAGCGCGCCTCGCTTTGTTTCCAAGGCTTACTCCATCACGCCATGCAGTCATCACTCAATCTGAAGCCCACACGGCGTCAACCTGCCCTACTTGCACGCAGTCACTCAACGTTTCCCCCCTCCTGAAAAGACGCATGCTTCATTATGCTTGGCAGTAATGGCACCAACATTTGACACTCTTTGTTTGGGCTTAAGAAATCCCCGGCTGGCCAGAGAGAAAGCTGTTCACAAAAGCGATCAGACCTGATTTCTGCCAAGTCATGCTGTAAATACCTGCTGTTTAGCTGTGAAGAGGAAAGGGCCTCGTTTTGGCAAGACAGCAAGGTCTATCCTTTAGTAACTTGACATAAACATCATGATTTTGGCACTTGGTGAGTCGGCAAATCAACGTCAAATAAAACTTTCTTATAAATATAGGTTTATTTTTTAAGATATCAAAATAAGAGTTTTGTCTTTATATATGTTTTAAAATCTAATTTATTCCTGTGATGCAAAGCTGAATTTTCAGCATCATTACTCCTGTCTTCAGTGTCACATGATCTTTCAGAAATCATTCTAATATGCTGATTTGGTGCTCAAGAAACATTTCTTATTATTATCAATGTTGAAAACAGTTGTGCTGCTTAATATTTCTGTGGAAACATTGATACATTTTTGCTCAAAGGAACAGCATTAGAAATATAGAATATTAAAATTAGGGAAAAAACTTTATAAATTACTTTACTGTCACTTTTGAGTAATTTAATGCATCCTTACTAAATAAATAAATACATTCTAACTTCCCCCATTTGGAATGGCATTGTTACTAAATTAACTAAATATTACATTAAAGAAAGAAAGAAAGAAAGAAAGAAAGAAAGAAAGAAAGAAAGAAAGAAAATTATAACTATAAAATAGATAGTTCAACCAAAAATGAAAATTCTGTCATTTACTCATGTCGTTTTATACTTTTGTTTTTTTCCATTCAGTAGGCTTTAAAAACATTTTTCAAAATATTCTCTTTTGTGTCCCATATAAAAAAGACAGTCAAACAGGTTTGGAACGACATGACGTTAGGCCTGTCACAATAATCAATATATCGACTTATCAATATGTACATGACCTCAATAATGTTTGGTGACGCAATATATCGCCCTTTATTTACTTAAAAATTAAAGTCACCATGTTTTGTGCATTCCACTTGCGCCTGTGTCTTTTGCAACTTCTCGTACATAACGTGATGTAGTCATGAGGTGCTAGTTCAAATTGAAAAAATGCTTCTACAAAAAAGTTTCATCTGCAGATATGGTCTTGTTTAGGGATCTGACAGACATCTGACTGCTAAGTAGTGATTGTGTTTTTCAGCAATAGTGTGCACCCTTAATTTACAGAGAAAAGAAGGTCAGGGACAAATCTGTAGATGGAAAAATCTCCATACACTCTAAAAAATGCTGGGTTAAATACAACCCAGTGCTGGGTAAAATAGGGACAAACCCAGCAAATGGGCTGTTTTGACCCAGCGGTTGGGTTAAATGTTTAACCCAACCTTCTGGGTAGTAACCCAACCGCTGGGTCAAAACAACCCAATTGCTGGGTTTGTCCCTATTTTACCCAGCAATGGGTTGTATTTAACCCAGCATTTTTTAGAGTGTACACGTTCTTTGTGCATTTTTCTTTTTTCTACTTGTTACTTTGCACTTTTTGTTAGAAAATGTTTATTTAGTATTTATTCAGGTTTTTTAAGGCATCTAATATTTTGATACTTGATTTCCATGATCTAAATATTCTTAAAAATTAAAAGTTTGTTGTCATTTGGAAGTGTGTAGGCCTTCTTGCATTATTATGCCATTACATTACGATTATATATTCAGTGACATAAAATGGTCTTTAAAATGACAATGATATCACTTATCGCAATTATTTCTGGGGCAATATATCGCACAACAAAAAGTTGTTATCGTGACAGGCCTACATGACGTTGAGTAAATGGTGGCCGAATTTTCATTATTCAGGTTCATGAGGTTTTTAAAATAGTAAAATAGTTCAAATAGATTAAAATAGGCGAATAGTGATTCCATAAATCCAGTCTGAATGTTAACAGATCACACCACTTTATGGATTTCACTACGTATGTTCGTGGATTTCACTTATGGATCCACAAACAAAATCCAACTTTTCATATATTTTAAGTGAATTTTTACCTCATGTGAGATGAGATTACACTGATCTAACCATGGACGAGCTGGGGAGGTTGAGGAGCAGCAGTTTTCAGGAGAGTTATAGCTGTTGGTGAAAATAGACGTGCTTAGAGCCCTCCGGGATGCTGGGAATAAGAAACTGCTTTAAATTGAGGGTGGATTCATATCCCTAACTCACCCTCGGTGAATAAATCTTTGCGAATGTCCTATGTAAACATTGGGTACACTTTGTTTCCGTTGTCTTCGTGCTCTGTCTGGTAGTATGTCTTGTGGAAGGCATGTTTGTTGTCATGTTGCCCTTCTTTCATTACTGTTTTTCAGGCTGAATTATTTTAAGGCCTGCGTTTTAATATATTTTTAATGATGAATTATCACACCGATGCTACCAAATGCTTTTAAAGCTATTTTTGGCCTAGTGAAAGTTAGAGCAGAAACTCAAACAATTAAAAAGCTGGGTTGTATTAGACAGCTTGGATTATCACTACTTACCCACAATCCTTAGCAAATGTGGCAGCCGTTGAAAAGTCTGAATCGTGTGTCCTTGGTTCAATACAGGGCTGTCGGGTGAAAAATGAGATACTACATGGCATTAGCCGATCTCAAAACGCTCTCTCTCACCATGTCCATCCACTAGACAATATAAACATAACATTAAGTGCATATCGGAGGAAATTATGCTTGAATCTCAAGCAAGAGGCCCGCTTTTTTTTTGGCCTGGGCTCAGTCACTGCACAGATGGCACCTGGGCAAACAGTATTGTTTGTTGTGCTTGATGAGTTGGACAGCTTCAATTTGATCCAGAGATGTGAACTTAATGGGGCCGGTTTGCTTCATTTAAAAACTACTGCACTGGGAAATAACCCTGTGTTTGGAAAGGCCCTGCCAGACGCTTTCATTTGGAGACGGCCAGGAGATATGGCATCTCTTTAAACTATTGCGTTACACATCTGCTCTGGCCCTCATGCGGAGCGGATAGCATTTCACTCCTGAGATGTTTGATTTTATTAGTGTCTTAAGAATGAGCCAAACAAGTGTTCCTATTGATTTGCACATTAAATATATTAGTAATAAAACAACATCCTGCAGCTAAGTGATAGTAAAATCAATAGTAATTGGTGGCAAAATATTATGAGTGCTTAGTCTGCATTCTTATTGTCTCTCTAAATAACTGACCACTAAAATCGGGAGATGTTTGCACAATAAATGTGATAACTATTTATGTTGGACACATAAATGAGAATAATTTAGACGGCTGCAAACTCTGGACTCTTAGTTCAACTTTGAAGAGTGTTGAAATGTCACTGAAGAAAATTCAGGGCACTACAGTAGCCAAGACGTGAGGACAGACGATATAGCATAAGACACTTTGGATGCTGATGTTACAATACGGGACATCAGAGAGTAACATGCATTGTTTCATGATCTGTAAATCAGTGCTAGTTTGTTTGTTGTTATTGTTTTTTTGTGCTATGTGCCTCAAACTTTGATATAATATGCATTTTTATCTGCAGCGAAATGAAGTGGTTTTGATATCTATAACCTACTAGGGTGAGTTGTAACACCAATTGAAGAGGGGCATGTTAAATGTTCATGTCAAATTTATTTTATTTATGCATTAAAACCATCTTAATTCATGATTAAAAGTATACTATTACTAACAATATGGCATGTTTATCTGCAGAAAATTGCCTTTGATATCATGTTAAATGTTACATTTATTGTGATAATAAATTTTTTGTTCATTAAAACATTTTAATTCAACATTAATCATATAATAATAATAATCATCATAATCATAATCATAATAATCATAATAATAAAAAATAATAAATGAATTATTATAAGTATTATTGATTATTATTATTATTATTATTATTATTATTAAATATATTAAAATATTATTTATTCATTAAAATCAAATCTGTCCATTATTATTAATATTATTATTATTATTATTATTATTATTATTATCATTATTATATAAATTGATAATAATTATATTTTAAATGTACTGTGTTAATCAAATTTGTTTGTCAACTAAAACCATTTTAATAATAAAAAACTGAACATTTATAGTAGTAGTAGTAGTAGTAGTAGTAGTACTACTACTACTAATAATAATAATAATAGGAGTAGTAGTTTTTTTTATCGTTGTTGCTATTATTATTAGTAGCAGTAGTAGTAGTATTAGTTGTTGTATTTTTTATTACTAACCCTAACTGTAACACTCCCTTTTTGTGTGTACGGACTGTTTTTCTTTAAATCCGAGGAAAGCTATGCTTATCTTTGTAGTTTACATCACGGATAATGAAAAAACATCGCATCCCAAACAGTTATGATCGGGCAGTTGAGGATAATTGCATGGTTAGCCTCTCCATCTGTTCTTTCCTACAGCTTTTAGTGCTGGGAGGAGATCAGGGCCAGTCAAGCTTCACGCAAACACACGCTCAATATTTCTGAATACAATACATCAGGGTCCTGTTCACTCATAATCACAAATCACTAATCAGCAGAACACATTACCTATAGCCCCCGCGTACCACACTGCAGATCATTTCAAAGGTTATTATTTAGTTTATGATTTAATAATGACCTCAGCTGTTCGGCACTGTCAGCAGTGCAGGGTTCTTGCATGAGCAAAGTGAACGTGTTATTGCATCACATGTTGCATGCCATATGCTAACAAGAGACCATGAGAGATCTGAAATTCCATCTCCAACATTCTCTCCGGGTGCCCAGGGGGCGATGGAGGAGTGAGCACTCTGCCATCCTGGAGGCCAACAGTGCTTTATAACCAGTCACTACACACCCTACTCATTAGGCATCAGGGCCCGATCTGCAAGTGAAGCCAGGGAGAGAGGCCTCACCCGGGGCCCAGCCGCTGCCACACCTGCCGCCCTACTCATGGAGCTCAAACAGAAATCACAGGCATGAACGATGAGCCGCTCGCCTTCAAACTTCAGGGGACAAAAGAACCACTCTCAGCCAACGTGTCATTTAAATAATGCAGAGCTGGAAGGAAAAGGCTCGGAGAAGCAAGTTTTGGAGTCATAATGGATATACCTCAGGGTGAGAGCTTTGCAAACATATCTGATGTAGTTCAGCCAGCATCGCATCAGCTCCGTGGGTTGGTTTTAATCTTGATTTAATTACAAATTAGTGGAATGGAGTCGTGGCGTAGCAGTTAGGACACATGAGCCATGATGATCATGATCATTGTAATGCAGCTGTACTTCCATAATATTACTTATTTTTGTCAATAATATATAAGACTGTCCACTATATTAATAAAATCTATCAACTAAACTTGTATTCATGCTTGCAATATTCATGCAATATTAAGATATAAGAGTTATAACTGAATAACTCTAAATGCCATCAAGCTAAAAATATTTTCCTTAAAACATTAAAAATAACATTAAGTTAAAACTTTTTTTATTTTTTGACAAATATTATGACTTATTAATACATTTTTCCTAAATATAATTAACCATCTGGTTGTGTTCGGGTCAATTTGACACTGAGAAGATTTTCTTTTTTTCCGAAAATACTAGTTGATGTTATTGCATTGGACTCCAACTTACTGACTTTTTTAACACAGGGTATAAGTACTTCTCAGAATTTTTGGGGGGAATTTTCATAATTTTTTGTGGGTTTTATTTCACCTTGTCACACTTGTGGTGTTCCCGGTCAAAAATGACCGGCCTACAAACAATTGCTTATAAATCTCTCATTATGCTATATTATCACCAAATATTGGATTCAATCTTTTTGTCAACTTCTTTTATTTCATTTAGGACTGGTTTTGTGTTTCTATGTGCATCTGATTAATCGTAGGCTTCCTTTATCTGAGAGTAGGCACCTCATTTATTGAGTAAAAAAAGCATTTTTTATGAATAATTTTCACAATATGAGATTAAAAAACAGTGCAAATTTTCATAATTTTTTATCTCATATTGTGAAAATTATGCATAAAATATGCTTTTTTTACTCAATAAATGAGGTGCCTACTCTCAGATAAAGGAAGCCTATGATTAATCAGATTATATCAATATATGCACAATATACGCCCATCAATATATGCACAATATGGTTTATTTGTGTTTGTCAAGTCATCTCCAGGTAATAAATAAAGTATATGAACAATGCAGTGCTAACTGACATAGCATTTATTACAGTATAGAAACTATTCTGCCTTATTATGTGATAAAAGTGTTTGTAGTATATAAGCAAATCATTATTATTGGTTATTGTCCAGCAGTTATCTGATTTCTAAGCCAATTAAAAACTAGAAATTTTCTGTCCCCCTCACTTCTGAAATGATGGCTACGCCCCTGATTGAGAGACATGATCTGTCCACGTGTACTTATATCCAAAACCGCGAAGGACAGGGGAGCTCCCCCTCTCTGGACTGACAGGAGAGGCTATGAGAAACAACATTTACTCAGCTCCTTCCAAGCCCCTTTCAGAAACAAACATCCCTCGTGCTATTTGCACCCCTGCGCTGGTGTTGATCGAGACAGATACATCAGCGGCTAGAGCAGGCTAAATTTTGATGGATGTCAGTGGTGTAGCTGCCGGATCCGCCAATGAGACGGGATGGGTGACATTTACTTACAGAAGGTGATCTCCGCCAAGGCTTCAGTGTTATGTAAATAGCACACCTGTCTGCCCATGGACATGGCTGGCTTATGGAAAAATCTGCCTTTCATTTGAAATATCGGCACGCTGCTTTGTACCATCTGTGGTATTATTTGTTCAGCCGACTGAGAAGAAAAGGACTTCCAATATGAATATGTTGAGTGACAATTTTCCACGGATATTCACGTTCGATATGAAATCCAGATACCGTCTTGTCACTGTTAATTTATTCACTCAATGTTTTGTTATACATATCCGCTTAAGGGCAGGAAGCACTAAACACAGAGGACTAACCGCAGCCGTGATGGTTATACATAAAACTCATATTTATTTATTAGAATTTTGTGTCTTCTTGACATCCCCTCTGCCTGTGTAAAAGCTTGAGACGGGACACAAAACTGCTATTAGGCCTTGTGCAGTTGAGATGGATCATTTTCATTGCATTACACTAAATATTAACTATAGATAAAACATTGTACTTTATAGAAGGGCCGCTTTCCTCTGCGGAATGCAAAAGAAGATACATTTAAAGAATGTTTCATCTGTTTTTGTCCACTTTCATTTAACTTTTATTGTATAGACAATTGACTTTCATTGTATAGATACTTTTGCTTCCACAGAAGAAAGTCATACAAATTTGGAAAGAAATGAGGGTGAGGATTTTTATTTTTTATTTTTTTAATGAACTTTAAATAAGAGAAGCTAGCTTTAACCCACCTTTAAGTTTAGCTAAATGCCATAGGGGAGAGCGGGGCACAAAGTAACACTTTTTGACTTTCTCAAATTGTGTAAATCCACATGGGGTTCAGAGTATAATTTTTTTATCCACAGTAATTTCACACTTGTCTAGTACAAATATGTCGCTTTGTTTCATAATTACAGTGTATACGTTTTTCTTTATTTACCCTCAAAAATTGGAAGTGAAATGTGACAACATGCCCCATAGGTGGGGTACATTGTAACAGCTGAGGGGCACGTTGTAACATGATCATATGACAGCTTAAAATGTACATCGCTAATGTCATAGAATAGCACGGCAGGGCACATTGTAACGCAGTGTTACAACTTGCCCCATCTGCTCAACTGGAATTTAAAATCGGTTACTGTCTTCTGATAGTTAGCGAAGCATTAAAAAATAATCTAAACTGATAAATAACAGATTGGAGATTAAAATAATAGCAGATTTGTCTCATTTTAAATGAGTAATAAAAACTGAGATGAAAAATTTACTTAAGCCAGAAATATAATTTTTACTATCGTAAAATAAATGTTCAGCGATATCTTCAAAAAACGTTTGAATTTTGGTGCACTTTTTTTCTCTATACAATGTTAATATGGTAACTAGTAAATGCTGTACATTTGGTTATGCTAGCAGGTGTGGAAATATTTAAACCACGTGTGTTACAACTTACCCCGCGTTACTTTGTGCCCCGCGCTCCCCTAGTCATTTCATAGTCACTCAAATATCACATCATAGTCACTCAAACATTTTTTAAAAGTATAGTCATGGCCAAAAGTTATATTTATATTTTTTTTAAAAGTAAAAGTATTAATTTCTTTGAAAAAAATGGTAGTGTACAAATGTACACATATGCAACAGTAAATCAGTTCAAATGACAAATCAACACAGATACAAATAATTAGTTTAATGGATTTACAATGTAAGCCTCATAAATTATGTAAATACATTAATAAGGTACTATATGATAAGCTTAAAACGTGGCACTCACTTATATATAACATGTAACAAGGGTACTTTCTCCTACCCTCTATCTACCTGAAAAAGGTTTCAGACCTCTGGCCTGCCACCCCTTTCTTTAACACATTGCCTCTAGCTCTCACTAACCCATAGCCAGACAGTCCAGTCACATTGGGCAGTCACTTCAAGTGCAATCCTCTTTTAGGTCTCTCTCTCTCTCTCTCTCTCTCTCTCTCTCTCTCTCTTAGTCTCTTCTCCACCACTTATACATTTTTTTTCTCTCCTAAAGAAATGGTGAAAAATGAAAAAGGACAGGGTTGGAAAAAACAAGGTGATGGATGGTGGGGCCATCCATTTCTGAAAGCATGGTCTTCTCAGGCAAGCCAGGCAGTGAAATTTACATTATTAATCTTGTGTAATAATCTACGGCAGATAGGGTGGAAGAGACAGCGATGAGAAAGAGAGGCAAAAGGGCAGACATGAGTGTGTGTTTGTGTGCATGTGTTTGTTTGGGTTGCCATCTGTCCCATATAATATGGAGTCCCAAATTTAAATGAATAGAATTGCGTTCTGTATTAATTTCATAAGGGACACAGTTTATCTTGTATCTAACAACCAAACAGCTGAGAACACTTTGAGAATTTGACTTTTGCAAGTATAAATCAATCAATCAATCAATCAATCAATCAATCAATCAATATTAAAAAATTAATTAAAATTAATACATTTCTATTTAATTTCATTTCCATGAATATGCAATGAATTTAATTTTGAGCACTATTTTCATCTGCTCCTGTAATCACAAAAAAGCCAGTGTAATTAGTTTCTAATTACTTGCTTTAATTGTTGTAGTAATCATTTTAATTACCCAAATGCACAGACATTATATGCTAAAAAGGAAATGATCTGCGCGCACCTCCTACCTTGTCCCTCTTTCTTCTCGAGTTTGATATCTCGATTTTGACCAAACGAGTATACGGTGCAAACAATTGCTTGTGTTTGTGGACGTCAGATAAAGCGTGAGAGAATAGATAGAGAAAGAGAAAACAAAATAATACTGGCGAGGGAAGCTGGCCCGTCGTACGGCGTAGCATCCCAGCAATCTGCCGAGCGGAAATTTGCATGCCCCGGAAAAGCTATTAAGTTAAAATATACAGTTATTGTACCTTTCTGGGCCTAGCGCCATACAAATGCTTATTGCATGTGCTTATAGCTGGGGCCTAGCAGATGGTAAATCATGAAATTTTATGAAATTATTACACTGGCGAGGTGTTTTGAAAAGGAACAGCTGTGAGAGAGATGGGACATTATAAACACTCACAGGTGTTCCATCTCTAGCCTGCGCCAGCCCTGACATAAAAAAATTAAATTATAAACAAACCAGCAAATGTTGTAATCTCTTTTGCAAACACACTACTTACAGGGGGAAATTGCTTAAACTAAGCAAAGAATTAAATTTTCATTTGCATAAAATATTTACGGAGGCGAAGAAATTTCCTCGCGGGGCTCTCCTCGGTGCTCGGCTGCCAAGTTTTGGGGGGAAAATTGCGGGCACGCTAATCTCAGCAGGCTAATGCTAACATGGAGGGAGCTCCATTAGGGACAGCGCTAATGGGTACTTCACCCAAGCACATATGGGCTAGAACACCTAATAAGAGCTGGCTGGCCGCTGCCAAACTCTGCTGCGAGCTTGTGTTTCTCATTAAGATTTTATTCCTACCTTAGTATTTAATTAGCCACTTCTGCACGGGGACTGCAGGAGATGGCCTGGGAGTGCTAGCCTGCTACCGTTTTGGAAATTCAGACGTAGATGCTCTTGTATAGAGCTGCTCTTCAGGTTTTGGCACTCTTCTTGTGAGCTGGCTGGACTTCTCGGTGTGAGAGATTCACAACTGTGGTAACTTTGGCACCCTGACTGTTGTGTCATTGTTTTGTCCTAGTAAAATACACTCCTAACCATTTTTTTTCTCCTTCTCCATTATTAGCTCATTATTGGCAAATATAGAAGCGTCTGAAGTAAAGTACTGTATACAACTTGGTTTTGCAGTTTAAAAATAACATGACATTAATTTTATTTTACAAGTGAAATTATTGTACTACTTTACAAACCAGTCACATTTAATGTTTTCATGACTGTACACATAAAAAAAAAACAAAAAAAAAAACGTATAAAATCACAGGGCTGGGAAAACACATGCAGGTATGAGTGCGGAAATAAGTATGAATACTTGCAGTATTGTCATTGTATCAATAGGATCGATCCTCGCAAAAAAATATTGATACCAAATGTTTTAACTAGTTATTTATTATTAAATTGTTAATAATTCTAACGATGGCGCCGACGGTGATGGCTGCCTCCGTGGCGTGCTCCGCAGTTGTTTTTATGTTTTTGTTAGTTTGTCCTGTCTTTAGTTATATCCCTGCAATCAGTTTCACCAGAGACGAATTGCTGGACATTCGGCAGTACACACCACCCAATATTTCACCGGTTTTCGACTATTCTGATGTTTTGCTGGACATTGTAGTCGGGCCCTCACATCCAGCACACTCCCTCTTTGAACTGTTGCCATCTGGTCGACGCTACAGAGCACTGAGCACCAGAACGACCAGACACAGGAACAGTTTCTTCCCTCAGGCAATCCATCTCATGAACACTTAACAATAACTGTGGAACACACACTATTTATACACTCATACACTTATTTATCTAACACTCATACTCAGTCTACACCTAAAATTTGCACATAATATACAGTACCTGTACATACAAAACTGTCTATTTTAATATACCTGCACATACAATTGTCGATTTATATATTTTTATTCCTTATTTACTTGTTCTATTTTTAATTTTTTATTATCTGTGTTTTTTGTTCTGTCACTGTCATTCTGTTACACTGTGGAAGCTTCTGTCACGAAAACAAATTCCTCGTATGTGTAAACATACCTGGCAATAAAGCTCATTCTGATTCTGATTCTGATTCTGATAAAGGCATCAGTATCAGTACTGGTAAAGTGTCAAATATTTTATGTTGTATGTTATTTTATGTTATAACTTTATGTTGTTTCCACATTCATTTGGAAATTAAGTGCAACAGTAAATGTATTATTTAAATTTTAAATGGAAGGTGAGATTAATTGCAATTAATACAGAAATGTGGGTGATTTTTTATTTTTATGGACAGCCCTTTAAAATTATTTTTTTAAAAACTGACAATAAAAGAAAAGTGCATTTTTTAATGTTAGGTGTGATTAACTGAGAATGGTTGCAGAAATATTTGTGATTAGTTCATTTATTTTATTTTCTTTTCGATCTACAGCCCTTTAAAAAAAACTGACATTTGAAGAAAAATGCATTTAAATCATCTGTTTTAAATATTAACAGACATAGGCCACCAGTAATCAAGATAACAGGCTAAATCTAAATCGAAGTGTGCTGATCAGGTTTTGCCTAAACCGTTTTGAACTTTCCTTTGTAAATGATTTGTTAACACTGTGAGCTGATTAGGCATAATCTGTATAACACACATTTAGAGAGTTTAAATGGTTTAAAACACTGATAATCATTGCAACCAAAGGCAGGTCACTTGTTCGGTTGTGAAAAGCTGTCTGGAAGTGAGAGAGCAGGGACAGACTGAACTGCAGTATTCTGACAATATTTCAACGTTGCCAAATGCAAAAAGACATTTGGTGATCTGAAAGTAATATCTAATGCACTGCCATGGTCTAAGATTGACTTTGACTCAACCCTGCGTTGACCGCTTTCACACAGCTTGTGCTTTCATTGATTTGATCTGAAATACACTTAGCAAAGTGTTGAAAGTAATCCTGACAACAAACCAAGCTAAAAATTTGCATCTTAACATATTCAAGTCTCATCTAGTAATTATTTGCACTCCTTGTAAGTACAATAGAGGAGATAAACACCTACTGTAATGTAATGTGTAGCCAAATGTCAAAAACAATGTATGCATCATGATAACTTTTTTTTTTTTGTCCTTTCATGGCTAAGTATTTATTGTCTATGACAGGATATGCTGGTAAAGTATTCAAATGAGATGCTTGCTTTTCCATAGTTTTGTGAGTGGGCCAATGCGCGCTAGGCATGGAGGCTGTGCTGCAAGGGATTCTGGGAGAGTCATGCATATTCAAATCCACTGCTGGACACGGTCGCCCTAAATAGGCAAGAAGCGTGCAGTACTTAGGGCGTGATTTGTGTATGTGCGCGTGTGTGTTTGTGTATGAGCGTTTGAGAGTCTGTGTTTTGCTTGTAATATCTTGTACCCCTGGCACGCATTGTACTCTTCCCCTCACAGGCACAATTTTCACATAAGCTCCAGGCTGCTTTCACCCCTGTCTTGCCATAAGCAAGACAGATGCAGTGAAAGTGAAGCAGTGCATGAAATCAAAGAGTCTCTGATTAAACACCATGGGCCTGGAGACAGTCTGGAAAGGCTGCCCTCAAACCACACTACCTGAGATGTTAAAAATTAGGGGCGTAGGAAAAGGGAGGACATAACCTCCCCCACTGAAGTAAGCAAAATTACCCTTTCAATAACAGGACTGCATTGATTATTTTGGGTACATACCAAATAAGTCAAAATCACGATAAAGTACAATAAATAAAGAACCTCTTCCAGAAGTGTATTCATTTTAAGTAGTCATATCTGAACTAAGGACCATCACTACTGACTAGGCCTCCAGTTTCCTCACAGCAATGTCTTCATCTAGCAATCTATCTAATAAGAAGTGGACACATATTAGTATCATGAAAATATTTCATTCATATTTTTGATGAAAACAACGTCCAGTGTTGTGCACTTATTTATATTATTGGCAGTAGTGTTTTTTTTTCTTCTTCTATTTATTCTGAGCCTAATTTCACCATTTCAATCATTTATTTATAAATTTTTTTCAAAAATTAACCGTGCTTGTAATTCTATATTGGATGTTTTATTATATTTACTGTATTTCATGGATTCATATTTTAAGTAATCTTTGCTTTAACAAGTCAGTTCTTTATGATAACCATGGAAAGCTACGTATATGGTAGAGTGAACTTGTTTCGCATTTAAGGGTTTATTTAATATTCTTTTATTTTATTTATTTTTTTCCTTTTATTAATTAATTTTTTTAATTCAGTAGCTATTGTTAGTTTGTTCTGGTACAATTTATGTATTTATATAGTTAGTTAGTTGGTACAGAAAATGCTTTCTTTCCCCCATTTAAGATTATATTATTAATATTTTAGTTTGTTTGTTTGTTTTTGAATGGTGTTCCGGCATCATGTTGGTTCGTTAGCAGTTGTGATTATGAACACTTTTTAAGCCAAACGTCCAAATCAATACCACATTAGAACTGTACGCTCCCCTCGCTTGAACAGAAATGAGTGGTTTATTGGCAAACTAATCAGTGGTCGTTAATACCAGCCACTTCTACATATCAGCAGCCAACATGACCTGTATCTAAATGTAACTGAATGTGATTATAAATAAGGAATTTGAGTGAATTGACTCATTAGGATGACAGCAACACCACAATCACATAATATATTAGTAGATGGTGTTCTCTTTGTGGTGATTGTTGAGAGGCAGCAGGTCTCCATAGATCTCCTCACGTCATGTTGATGATATTGAGGTTGTGTTACTGGATCTTAAGCATTATCTAAAAGTCATAGCAATGAGTCACTGACACAGTAACTAGCTTCATTTTAGCAGTGCTAATAGGCTAAGCAGCTATGTAAATTTATTTTTGTTGTTCATAATGAGTTCAAGGTGAATTACTTCATATTAAAACGTTTTACACATAAAGAACTTAAGTGTTTTTGACATGTAAAACAATGTGAAATGACAAAAATAATGATTCCAAGTTAGATAGTAAGCGATTTAGTGTTTGTTTTGTTGAAAGCAGTTTCTCTTTCCTTACCCTGATAGCACACATGCATCACAGAGATATCTATTTGACGTCTGCATTTACATCTGCAAGACGTAATTTTTAGAGTGTTTGCAGTTAACAGTTTGAAACTGTTAATATGCTACATAAGACTAGGTCACGGTCACCTGACTGCCAGGAAGCAGCAGGCATTTAAACAAAATGCTAATGTTAAAACATTGCAAAACTGATTTCAACTCCTTGTATAACTCATGAAGTGTTAAGAGGATGTGATCTTCCTCCTTGCCAGGAACAAATGATCAATCTAATAAAACATTAAATATGGTTAATCCACATTGAGAGGGCTGTGAACACTGCTGCTAGTTTATGGTGATCTTAGCTTCTATATCTGAACTATGTTCCACTAGAATAATCTCATTATAACTTCTAATGACAAATTTAGCCTTTCCAATTACACCCTTCCGGTTGAATGCTATATTTGTGGTAAAACTGAGATTAGTGTAAGACCTATACTATAAACTATAATCGATTAGCTAGTACTCAATGAAGGTACTGTTAGTGATAAACTGTGCAGCGGGAGAAGATTACAGATGATACACTACACACATCCAGAGATTTCTTAAATTACACCCATGCTCTTGACAGTGATGCACAAGATGGAACTGATTGTGGTGAAGATTCATTTTTTGGTGTCTGAGTAATTAAAGTAGATTTTTGACCCTGGACGCTGTCTCGTAAAGGTATTTTAAATGGAGAGAAAGGCAAAAGTGTCTGATGGGGTTCTCAACAGGAGAGGATGCTGAATATAGTAATTAAATGTGCCGGCAAATAGCACCAAACTCATCAACGAGAGCATTTTTAATGAAATAACACTCTAAATGAACACTGGGAGAAAGTAAAAAGTGAGCAATGGCTTTTCGGTGTACTCTGAAATTTTAATTGCCTGTCTGGAGAATATTAGATAAAGCTTGATTAGAAATAAATTGGAAATCTCCACTGAATGCATCTGCTGATGGGAGTATTATTAAAGCAGACTGCTGTAGAGGACTGGCACAAAATAAATAAATAAATGAAAAGTAAATCTGCAACTGATTGATTGAACACCAGCCCGTTTTTGTCTAGTAGAGATTAAAAAACTTTGATAGACATGAAGGGACTTTTTTTTCTTGGGTATTCTTAATGATGAATCTTGCCTTTGTTTATTTAGTAGTTTGTCTGTTCGTTTTGGTTATGGATAACCAGTTTGGTAACAGTCTGTCAGACATGACACGGCAAAGCAACAGGCGATAAATGCTGTCTGTCTTTTAGCTGTATATCTGGCAAACGGTAAATGCTAGAGTGCTATTCTGAATCCAGCCCAAGTTTCTGTCTCAACCAGTCGCAGCAGTGATGAGCAACACTGCATTTTATCAGTTGCATGGTTAATATTTCTTTAGCATTTCTGTTGGGTAGCTCTCCCCACACCCGAAATTTATTGGACTAAAATCCTGATGCTTGTGTTTTTTAAACATCAAACCTGGAACTGAAGAGATTGACTGCAGAAGTTGGGAAACATTGGGTAAGTCAAATCCCTCAAGTTCTACAAAGAAAAACTTTTATGCATAGTTGCCATCTGAAAAAGCATAACAGAAGAAAATACAAGGTATATGACATTTTGTAGTAGCCTATTGGAAGAGGCTAAACATGCTAAAGCAACACATCAGGTTCATTTTCTACTTAATTTCCTCCAATGGACAATGACAAATGCTTCCATGTAGTAGCAAACAAATGTTTAGTGTGATACTATTAGTGAGATGACACTATTGTTCCAAATGGCAGAGTACATTATGTATACTTTAAGTGCACAATGTACACATCACTTGGGATGCATCTTTATGTGCGCACACAGTTCTGATTGGCTGGAAATTTTGCTTTCAGTGTCAATGGTCACGTTGTTCCTGGTGTAAAGAAAAGTCTGTATTTACATAACACTAAATGGGTATGTACGTCCATGATGAGGTCAAAGCGACAAAGAGGTCACATAATTAAAAGACACAGACCTTAAAAAGTATCTAGAATTACACGAAGGGCCTCGTTCTCACTTCCTCCTCGTTACATATGTCTTCCTCATGTGTAAGTGCGACCTCTGACTTTTCCCCCTGATTTATTTCCCGTGTCTGTCATCATCATTGGTTCCTAGCTGCCGTTAGCACCCAATTAAACTTAAAGGTTTGTGAGAAGAATCCGACTGAAAAATTATTTGAGCCCCTAATTATATAATTTCCACCTCTACCTCACATAAATTTCAGCTACGTTTTTAATGGCCTTTAGTACTTGTTCAGCAACTTATAAATTTCAGTGATCCTTGGAAAAAGGAGTGAGGAGATGTGCTTTGTAGACGAATCCCGCTGTTGCAGAGACTCTGTAATGCTTCCTGCTGACCTTTGGGCGGTAAAGCAGATTTATTAGGCCGTCAACAGCGTTTTCCACTGCAAGAGGATGGCGCGGACACATACAGCCACTCTCGCCAAGATGTCATCTCTGTATGTGAAATCGTTTTAGTATGGAGTAATGCAAACTATTCCAAAGGTATGCCAATTATGCTTGCTTCAGCATAGAACATATGATATAAAATTGTATAAAAATATAAAGTATAAACACATTGGTCCAATTAACCAGCATCATCTCATTAGTATTCACATATTTGTATGTAATGCATACATTTACATTTTGCTGAATATACAGATGAATTGACAGCCTTTAAAACGTAAAAATATTTACAAACATGCAGCTTTATAAAAACAACATTTTAATACATATCAATGTTATTCCGGTTTATAAAAAAATAATTAAAACTGTTTTTGAATAAAGCAAATATTAGTGGAGTACGCTTAAAAGAAATACAATTTAAGTCTTTCTGTTTAAAAATGTTGTGTTTAATTCAGTGTGTTACTTGCCCTTTATTTGTAATTAATAAAAAAAATAACATTGTTTACCCTCAAGTGTACCCTAAAACTAACCACTTCTCAAACACACATACACACACATAATATATATATATATATATATATATATATATATACTATAACTTGATAAGCAGATACATGCACAGTAACCATTTTAGTTACAGTATTATAAAAGTTTTGAATTTAATGAATTTATTTTTTTATCTGATGGCATTGAGCATATTTAATTACTCTCATTTATTAAATGCAAGAAATCAACCTATTGATTACAGTAATTCAATATTCTGTGAAACTAAACGGATTTGTAAACAATTTGTATGTCTTTACAGTTGTTCATTTGTTCAAGTTCAAGTTTTTTATTCTTTAACATGTTTATAGTGTCTCCTTTAGTGAGTCTGTTGCTAAAAAATATATATATTTTATATTTTAATTTACTGAATTTTCCCTGAATCTTTTTTTTCTGCGTCAATTTGTAAGACGGATTTGAAAGATCAAAACAACACACCATACCCCCCCACCACCCCACCACACAAACAAACTCACCTTTCTAGAAATGGCCGGTCTGTTTATGCCTGTAATTGGCTTGGCTTAATGCTTTCAATACAAGGAGGAACAAAAGGCCGTTTTGGCGAAATAAGTAGCCTAGACATCAGGGTGACAGGCAGGGCAGGAGGTCAGCAGACTGCAGAGCATGTTCAGTGGGGCGCTGGGTAATAGAGGACACTGGGGACACTCCAGCCCAGTCGGCCATGAGAGAGAGAGTCTGTGTTTTAATAAGACAGACACACACTGAGGTATCAGCACAAAAAATACGAGAAAAAAAGAAAAACAATTTACGAATGAAATCAATTACTAACAGCCATGTATGCTATAGTTAAGAATGCAGCTACATGTTTGTGTCCAGACTGTTGCTAAGGGGTCAATACAAAAAAAAAAAAATTATTGAAATGAAAATATTTTGAAGTAGTTTGGCATATATTACTTTTATTATTATTTCTTAGAAAAAAAAGTGAAGCAGCTAATATAATATAATATAATATAATATATATTTTAACAAATTGTCCACCAAAATGAAATCAAATGAAATCAAATGCAGTCAATATACAGCAATGTGGCAAAAAAATAAACAAACAAATAAATAAATAGGGGTCTTAGAACAAAATGCTTTTAAACTGACTGCAATTAACTTGACGTAAATATTGCGATATTCAAATATTATGAAATATAAGAACTGTTTGAATGGCCCTATAACCAGGGGCGCACATACGTTTTTCAGCCTGGTTCTCATAAGAGAACCTGGAGATTTGGTTTGGTCCTCACACGGCACATAATGTAACCCATTAAATACAACTATAAAAATAAGTTAAATTTAGTAGTTCAATTTAGTAGTTAATAAATTAATTATTAGTGATAATATTGTTGCACTTTATTTATTTTTTAATAAAATTAACTAAATAATAAAAAGTGTGATAGTACTATTATATTTTAAAATAAAAAAGGAGTATTAAATACAAATACAGCTATTTTATAGTAAACTTAAAAAAAAATGCTAATATTTACTTTTTTTTTTTAAGATGAATTTATCACTTTCAAACTTAAAATCAGCAGGCTTTTATTTTGGCGGGTTGCCGGCAGGTAAGTATATGCGCTTCCGGGTTTAGCGCCGACTGAAGCGCATCAGTGAATAAAATGTCACAGTTTTGCATTGTGCTTTGAAAACGGCAGCGGGTAGCCTAGATTTATTCTTTCAGTTTGAATAGAAATCGTATACAGTATTACAGTTTGTCGATCTAAATTGGTAATTGTGCATTAACAGCTGTCAACCATTTCGGTACGCAAATGCCCTGTCAGAACTTATTTACACAGCGCATTTTTTATTTTGGTGCGCATGCGGACCTGCCTACCACGTATGTGCACCCCTGCCTATAACTATTTAACAGCTGATTGAATCAAAATATAATTTTCAAAAGGATTAAAAATAAAACAGTACCAAGACAGAAACATCCTCTGCACCATCTCTCATGCCATTTCTTCACGTGTATAACTTCAGGTAAATGTGATTGTATTGTTGGTGTAAGAGTGATATATAGTTATTGTGTGTCTCAGTGATTTTCCTTTTCCAATTTCCTCCATTTTGATAACATTGATTAGATGAGGAGAAAAAGGAGAGATAGAGAAAGAGAGAGAGGTGAAGATGCTGACATTCTATCACGGCAGACACATATTGACTGGCGGTCTGAAACTAGTCACTCACTCATCCGGGCTGGCTGGCCTGATTGAGTTGCCAGGAGTGTGTAAATGAGGCCTCCATCCACTGCGCTTTGAAATGAACTGCAATCTTTTTCGGGCCTTGTTGTTTGGGCAGCTGAGAGAAGGAAAACGACACAGAGGTAAAGAAAGAGAAGGGGATGGAGATAGATTTAAAACCCTAGAGGATGGAGGAGAATAAGTTTATTGAAAGAAAAGGGTGAGAGAAGGAAAAGGTGTACAATAATGAGCGAAGCTGTTTTGTTTTGGGTTGTTGGTGTGCATGGTATCTTGATTAAAATAACAAAGGTTACTAACAGGAATAATTTTACGTATCAAAGTATTATTTTAGATAAGTGTGTTTGGGTGTCCATCTCTTTCTCACAAAATCTGGTTTTCCTTGCCTGTAACTTAATCAGATTCATGATGTGTCAAATATTTATTTTAAAACTGACAAATCTAGCATTCACTTCAAAGAATGAATGAATTGAAACTACAGGACGCTTTCAAACTGATTTTCAGTTCCATCTATTTATTATATGTAATAGTCAGACATGAGAAAATCTCATGATCACATTTGCATGTCATATATATTAAAGGGGTCCTATTATGCTTTTTCAATTGTTCAACTTTAGCTAGTCTGTAATGTTGCTGTTTGAGCATAAAAAAGATCTGCAAAGTTACAAAGCTCAACGTCCAATTCAAAAGGAGATATTTTATTTAACATAAATCAATTTTCAAAAACTACAACGAACGACTCGTTTGGACTACAACGCATATTTTCCGGGATTTGTGATATCACAAATATCGACGAATGGGACGAGACCTCGTTGAGCTGCACTAGAGAAGGAAACGAGTGTTATCACTATGTCGCAGACACGCTAGCTTTCCCAAGGCAGATGGACTTAGAGTGGTTACAATCATCCGGGTTTAAATCGCGCTCAAATTGATTTGATTTTGAGCAATATTTACAGTGAAGCTCGCAGGAGGCTATGGTAAGGGGCATGACATTTCCCGACCAGGCGCCGAGTGCTGCCAATCACAACACACACTGGCCCAGCTAACCAATCACAACACACACTGGCCCAGCTAACCAATCACAGCACATTTCGTATTTCAGGAGGCGGGCCTTCATTTGATACAGGAACTATTTGAGCCGTTCATGCCAGACTGGGGAGAGAGGTGTTGTAATAATGTAAAATATGTGAAAAATAATTGTTTTAAAATAAAACAATGAAATTGTTAAAATAAAATAAAATGTTTTTCGAACAACCTAGTATGAGAGCCTGTTCTAGTACACCCCCAAAACAAAATCAAGACTTTGTAAAAGAGCATAATAGGACCCCTTTAAATGCAGTTGCCATCTTTCTTCTGTCAGGTGAAAGTAGTGATGATTATTTTAAAAACATTTATATATCTCTTTTTAAGATTATTTTAAATTTACAGTATATGAATCCAAAGAAAGGTTGTTTTAAGGATTGTGAGGGATAATATAATTTT
This sequence comes from Sinocyclocheilus anshuiensis, assembly GCF_001515605.1. Lineage (NCBI taxonomy): Eukaryota > Metazoa > Chordata > Actinopteri > Cypriniformes > Cyprinidae > Sinocyclocheilus > Sinocyclocheilus anshuiensis. The sequence continues at coordinate 519,495 of NW_015554088.1, read as the reverse complement.
GCTAAAATAAAAGAAATAAAGACATTTTATTAAGAACATTAATAATCTATTTTATTTTTTACTTTGACTACAGAATATAATATAACTTGGACACCTAGTGTTTTCAAAATAGTGATTGCGTCACTATAAAATCAAACAGTGACATGCATACAACTATTAGACAGAAAGAAAAGACTATGGATGTTTACTTTCTCACGTGTATTTCTCCCCTTCCGTTTTCTTTTCCTGGCTGTTAGCCAGCCATAAAAGTCGCCATAATCTGCTTTCTCTTAGGTCCTGGGCTGAGCCCTCACATTTTACCTTCCACAACCATTCCACAACCATTACTAGTTGCACATATACTTGTTGGTAAGATTTTTTTAATGTGTTTAAAAGAAGTCTCATATGCTCATCAAGGCTGCATTTGTTTGATCAAAGATACAGTAAAATACTAATATTGTGAGATTTTAATACATTTTACTTCAGTTATCCAATTTTAATATATTTGAAAATGTCATGCATTCCTTTGATGGCAAAGCTGAATTTTCAGCAGCCATCTGTCCCGTCACATGATTCTTCAGAAATCAGTCTAAAAGCTCAGGAAACATTTCTTCTTATCAATGTAAACAGTTGTGTTGCTTTTTGTGGAGACATTTATAATGTAATATTTATATCAATAAATAATTAAATGTCTTGACATGTTTGATGAATAGAAAATTCAAAAGTATTTTTTGAATATTTTTGTATAAATAAACATTTCTTTACTATATCACTTTTGATGAATTTAATGCATTCTTACTGAATAGAATATTATCATCTGACAGAAGACACAAAAAATTCTGACAGAACCTTTGTACAGTACCATGTCAAATAAAAATAGTGTATAGCAATATACTATATAAAATGACATTGCTATAGGTCATTGATGTCATTTTATTTTATTTGACCAAAAATTGTATATATTTACACAAGTAAATAAACATTACAGAGCAACAAAGAAAGTGTAGCGAATCAGCTCAAAGGGGAGATATGAATAATTAATCATAACTAGTTATAATTAATTATAAATATTTAGATCCGCTGTAAGCATTCATTTGACCTCTCAGTGTCAACTGTCTGTTAATTCTAAGAATGCTAATTTCCTGGTTAAGGAAAATAACTTTCTTACTGTACAATACTACTCGGAGCATGTAGCAAAAATCTGCATGATTAGGGACTCCAGTTATGAGCAAACAAGGAACAACGTCAAGTGTGATACAAGTAAGACTTTATTAACTACATAAACACTTAAACTAGTCTCACACACACACACACAAAAATAGGAAAAGGGTTAAAGCTTAGGCAGTAAAAAGAAGAGAAATAAAAACATGAAGCTATGGTACCATTTGATATTCAGCAGATCTACAGCCTGAAGGAAACATCAGTTTCTTAGTTCAAACACACCTTTGTAAAAAGGTGCAAATGATACTTAATGTATCAATTAATAAGACTAAGTTTGATACTTGCACGTCTTGTCTGTCTGAAAGAGAGTCCTGATGCAATCTGAAGGCTCAAGTTGATCTTTGCTGAAGTTGGATGATGAAAAGAACCAGTTTGAGTCAGAGGATTTTGGTGAATGGAAAGTCAAGGCCGAAGCCTGGCGCAAACTTAGGGTGTCCTTAGGAGCGTTCTAGCTCACATCCTCATCTTCTCAGAATCTAACAGAACCGCAGACTGAACTGGCTATGTGTTGGAGCCCACCGGGCACGCCCGCACCGGCTCAGGCTCTCCACACGAGGGTGTCCTTAGGAGCGTTCTAGCTCACATCTTCATCTTCTCAGAATCTAACAGAACCGCAGACTGGAGGCGGGTCACTGATGTGAGGCCTTTCAGGTCTGAGAAGATTCACGCCTCTCAGGTTGGGCTTGTCCAATGAGAAAGACTGAAATTCCAAGTGGGAGGTTGGAAATACTGGGGAGTTTTATGACCCTTTGTGTGAGAGCATGGTAATTTGCATATGGAACTTGAATCAAAATTACTAAAGATTCTTAGAACACTAATATATTGCCTATGTACCAACATACAATATATACTCTCGTTTAGATCATCAGAAGACAAATTCATAAATACTAAACATGGTAGGATTACATATAGGTAAGATGACATGAACGAGTGGTTCGATCATAAGCCTGCATAAAACAGTATACAATATAAAAGACAATATACAAGGACAGTAACAACATACACAATGACCTGAAGGATATGCGTGTTCATTCAAAGAAAGGTTTTCCTATGAATTAATTAGAGAACAGTCCATTTCTCTGGGCATTATGTGTCTTTCCTATGAGGAAAATGAGTTTCTCTGCCCACATTCCTTTGGCCAATAAAACCAGTGATATCAGCATTGGTTGTCATGGAACCAGAAGCCTGTTCTGCCTTTCTGAGGTGTTAGATGCATTTCGGGGGAAGGGTCCATATACCCTCGTAATTGGCCCTTTGGTTAGGTGAGGGGGTGTTAGATATTATTTGCAAAAGATAACAAAAAGTTGCGTGTCTGATTGGTCCAAATGCTACAGTAGCAACTAAAACATTTTGATTTAAAGAAGTAATATTAACTGAACTAATTAAGATAAATATGCCAAAATAGTACCGCTAACACCACACAGCTGTCTAATAAGAGGGGGTCTTGTTTATTAAATCATTAAATGTGTTTATCTATTTAAATAAGAGGTACAACTTTTTCCAGATATCAGTGCATTTTGTCCGAAATTGCAGATCTGTCTCAAGTTTAGCTTTGATCCCAGTAGTCGTGTTTTCCTGTGTCTTCCCGATTCTACTGTACAGTGAGGTTGAGTTCAAAGAGTCACTCTCTCTCTCTCTCATTTGCGCAACTCATGCTTACTGGAGATGCACAGACTGTGCGCAGTTAATTATAGTTAATGAAAGCCTGTTGTTGTATGAGATAGAAGAGCAGAGAAGAAAAGGAGTTCACGCTGAGACTAGATGTCAACTGGCTTGAACCGGAGGGTATTGCACGATTTGTTTAAACCTGGAGAAACTCTCTCTGCATGATAATTTTCCTTTGGGGTCCGTTTCTGATTCCTGCTTCTTTTTTTTGTCCCTTTTAAAATATTGTTAATAGAGCTCATCAGTGTGCTGTGTCTTCATTAGGTTAATGAAAGGGCCCCTGTGTTTATCTTTTTAACAGATAATCTAATCGCTTACTTCCTGTCTCTAAAAGATAATTTTGACACAAGTCGCTCACAGTGAAATGCTTTTAAATTTGTGGGATGTACGTGCGGTGAAGTATGCAAAGTGTGTGTTGAGATGCATGTATGTGTGTGTAACTGAGAGCAAAACTTCCTGTGTTCTCTGTAAGCATGTAGGGGGTAAAGGATTGGGATAAACACACTGACTCCAGGGCATTATGCTGGGTATGTTTTCCAAACGGGCGGTCCATAGGGCAAACTAACTGTGCTGTAATGTGAACAGTAGGGTGTTGATGGTGGGGCCGTGGAAGGAGTGAGGTGAAGCTCGGAGGAGGCCGTTAAACCCTGAAAGCAGGGGAAAACATGGATTTGTCAGGCCGTGTTTTAAAAAAGCCACTGACTGTGCTATAAATCAGCTGTGCTTGTGAAATGTCCGTGACATTGGCCTTCACCCCTGGGCCCTATAGAAATCAGAGCAGCAGTAAAACTAAAGTACCTACACACTGTCCACCGAAACTCCGCTACAAACACATATACATTGTTTCAACATTCACTTAAACATCACACATAATAACACAGTCATTTTTTAAAGGGATAGTGCACCCAAAAGAGGAAAATTATGTCATTATTTATCCTCATGTAGTTTTATTCTGGAGTTTCCTTCCTTCCTTCCTTCCTTCCTTCCTTCGTAGCATTTAGGACTCATCAACTAACTACAGTGCACTGTTGATCAACAGCCGAGATCAGCACAGCCTTTGACTTGGGAAACTAACTGTCACACGTCCTCATGTTCCGGTTTTGATGTGTACATATTTCTGACGGCTTGTACCGGTGTATTTGAGCTGTTGGACATTTGCAACTTCAGCTCCCATTAACAACTGAATTAACATGTGAAAGACAAAGCAATCCTGACATCGCATCCTTGATTAAGAAGTTAGGGAAAAAATTGGCACATGCCCAGAACAATCGTGACACTTGTCACCTCTCTCCCAGTCATTCAGATGGGATGGGCAATAGAAATGACAGTGTCTGTCTATCTATCTATCTATCTATCTATCTATCTATCTATCATTTCTAAACAATTATTGTATTACCTGATTTAATTCCAAAAGTGTTTGATTGCAGATATAATTGATACATTTGTATTGATACACTTATCAAATTATATGGAATTCTGTGCACCAAGAAATAAATTGAATGAATGGTCAAGTTATTGATCATTTTGAGAAGTTTTAATGATAATGACCCCACCATGTTTCAATATGGATTGAGGACCGCCACAACGTTTGGCAGCGAGAGCTGCACACTTTTGGCTGATGTCCCTCTAGGCCTGTTACATGTGAGGCTTTACAGAGCAGCCTGTAAAATGTGACGTGGCTCTTAAAGTAAATCAACTTCCATTTGCACTCCTTCTCTCTTTTTCTCTCACAGACACACATGCTAGATGGACTCTTTCCTCACAGGAGTACTTCTGAGGTCAGTTAAGCTTGGCCACTGTTTGATTCTATAACCATGTCACATGAACAGCCCCCTGTCCTTTCTATTTTCTCCCTCAGATGCTGTCCATCCACCCCAAATCTGTCCTCCAAGTAGCCCGAGACAAGTGGACACATCCAATAAATCACTTGACTGAAACTCTTCTTTTTGTCTATCACACACACACACACACACACGCAGGACACACAGGCGTGCACACGCTCGGCAGAAGCTGCCCTACCCCATGCTTTTTTTCCTGCTGAAGACACTTAAATAGAAGGATCGCAGTGGGAGATATAATGTGCAGGAGTAATAAGGTGATCCTGGGTGGGGTCATGGCTCAAGCACTCTCCATTCTCGGCTGCTTGGGCTCTGGGCTCTATGCGAGTTAATGGCCTGTGGTCAGTGAGCCAGAGGGCCCATAAAGACCCCTGCACTTCGGCCTCGCACCCCTCTGCCACCGTAGACACAGCTGATCCCATCACTACACTAACAGCATACAATCTCCGCTGTGGATTTCTCACAGTGAGCACCAGTAAATCAAGCAGCACTTTTCAGCTCATTTCACGTGCCCTTCAAGTTTGATCATGATCTGCACACCTGTGTCAAAAAGCGCGCACACATTAGCGCATTATGACACTCAGTGTATTAACTCTGCTGAATGCAGGCTGTGTAATGCTTTAAACATTCTAAGAAATTCTACAACCACTACCATTACTTTTTTTTTTTAGCTTGTTGAGCCTATTCATTCGTTCGTTCATACATATCATCATTTTTATTATATTGAATAATATTTATATTACTAATTATTCTCAGTAGTAGTAGTAACTATTTAGTCTATCAATGTGCATGTATGTATCTGTCTTTGTTTTATTCTAATAATTATTATTTTAGTAAATAATATTACTTATTTCTAGTAGTAGAAATCTCTTTAGACTAGGGCTCTTTTAATATGATCATATGTCAGTATGTATGTATGGATATAAATGAATGATTGATTCTAATAATTATTATTCTAGTAATTATTGTTGTCGTTGTTCTTTTTATTTTTACTTTTTCTTCTGTTTCTTCTTAAATTATTAGTAGATGTAGTAGAAGTAGTAGTGATAGTAGTAGTAAATCATCCTATAATTAATATAATAGTTGACAATTGATAATAATAGTGAAGAATATATATATATATATAAGAGAATAAAACTGCTTAAGTTAATTTATTTAATTACTTACCAACCACATCTGCCAGTGGCAAGGTGACAAATACACGCACATATACATACATATACACATATACATATATACAGTGCTGTGAAAAGGTTTTTGCCCCTTCCTGTTTTTTAAATTTTTTGCGTATTTGTCGCACTTAAAATATTCAGATCAAACAAATTTTTATATTATACAAAGATAATGCAAGTAAATAGAAAATGCAGTTTTTAAATTATGATTTCTTTTATTAAGGGAAAAAAGCTGTCCTGACTGTTGGTATGATGTTCTTTTTATGAAATGCTGTGTTGGTTTTACGCCAGATGTAACGGGACACACACCTTCCAAAAAGTTCAACTTTTGTCTCATCAGTCCACAATATTTTCCCAAAAGTCTTGGGGATAATCAAGATATTTAAGGGGGTCTGAATACTTTCCGTACCCACTGTATGTATGTATGTATGTATGTATGTATGTATATATATATATAAAATGGGTAATATCTCACATGAGTAGACATGAGATATGGCTGTGATTTGCTCATTAGCATGAGGCCTGAAGAATCTTGACTTTGTCTCTCATATACAATTGCATTGAAATTAAAAAGTGAAATAAGGAAATTGAAAATGGCACAACATAATTAAATGCAAAACTACAATAACCTTGGGTTGCACATGGCCAAATTGTAAATGTACTATTTAAAAAAAAAAAAAAACACTGTTGAAATGGCCTTGAATTTAGCAGATTATGGAGAATTTATCTGAATGTATTTTGGAAAGAGGAAGAGAAGAGCAGGAGGAGGGAGGAGTGTCCGTTAAGGGCTGTATGTGAGGGGGGTGGGTTAATGAGGCCATGTAGGGGAGGTGTGAGAGTGGCACGCCGGTGGAACAGTGGGGTGTAGCTAACACTTCAGCATTTATAGTGATTACATGTGAACCCGTCACACAACATGAGCGCCCTCAGGGTACCGAATTAAACGCCACTGTTTTTGCTTCACATTTCTTGCCATTTCCTAGACGTCCCTTGCTTTAAATTTGTTTTAATTTTCTTTATTCTCATCTTTTGGTCAACACTGGCATCTTTAGTTTGCTTCATTTGGTTTTCCTGTCAGCCGTCATCAGTGGTACATTAACAACTTAACTCAAATTAGCATGCTTGCCCTCACAAGCATGCCAGGGAGTCCACAGTTCATGCAGCTACTTTTATAAAAGCAGCACTGAAACACAAACACAGGAACAGTGACAATTGGAGTCCAAATATTTATTTAAATATATAACCTATAAATCAACCAAACCTGCCAGTGGCAAGGTGAATTTAATACCATAAATACTTCAAATGTACACTGCATATTAGTATTATTATTAAATAATGATTTAACTATTTTGTCCTTGTTTTTGAGCAACAGTGCAGGTAAGTTTCACTGCAGCTGCACAAAAATGATACAACATGACTGTTTTTCATAATTTAATTTTGGTAGCTTAATGCAAAGACTATTCTGCTTATGGAGGAAAGCAGAATATTATGGAGTTCTGGAGGAAAACACCTTTAGGCATTTGAGAAATCTCAGATGATACAATTTCCACTGCAGTAAAAGTTCAAGTTACTGGCCAACTGGCTGGTTTTATTTACTTGCCAAAGACAATTTTTACTCACATTCTGCACTTGGGGAGTATTAACACACACACACACACACACACACACACGAGATCCCAGGAATCGCTCTTTCCTGGTTTATTTGTTTGTTTTCAGCAAGAAACAAAATATACTTCCAACCGAAAGCCCCTAAACGCACACACAAACACTTAAAAACCCTGACAACAAAGGCATTACATACAACATGTAGTGCCTTGGGTATCACCGATACTACTAAAATAAACCATAGCAACAGTGACTTAGAGAGTAGACAGGTGAATTTAGCCCCATAAAACCTTTTACTAATAGAGTTTACTCTCATTTACAGGCCCAAAACAATTCAATTGTCAGCAGGGCTCGACAGCTTCCACAGTCAGAGCTGAATGAGGAGCAACAGTAATGCTTCTAATGCAGACTGGTCCAGTTCACTCCCTCCTGAGGGCCACTGCTATAATAACAGACCTGATATTGCATTCAGGCTCTAGTGACACAAGCCATTTAGATTACTCACACACTCCTCTCTGGGTCTCTGCTTTAAATGAAAGAGGATATGAATGGAGAGTTTATGAGCTACAGTCAACCATTTGAATAAATCTTAAGGACATGCAGTCAAAACAAGGGATGAGGGCTGTGAAAAATACATACAGTGTATGTATGTTTAGTGGATTGATTTCAAGCTTTTGTGCCCTCGGCACTGTTTTTCAGTGAAAACGCCATTAAACTGGGCCGGATTTGCTGGCCCTTTTATCCTTGCTATTGTATCAGTAGAACCAAACTGGATTATGAAGGCCTGTAAATTTGAAAAGGCAGAATGCCTTAAGATTTTTTTTTTTAAAAAGCACTGTAGTGCTTTCTCTGAGGTGTCTGAATGAATACATGTTTGAATATATACCTACATATGTCTTGATTTATTGCTGACTCTCATAAATTGAGTTTTCACAGCCAGCCATTCCATTTTAGCATGATCTCTTACAATATACCCAGGGTCCTAAATGAGTCAATGTTGAGTGAAAAGAAAACTTACTGGCAATGAAGCCATATTTTGCCGTGTTTTTTTATTTATTTATTTATCCTATTAGATAAGCATTTTTGTTACAACTCATAGCATTATATACAAGATAAGTTTCATTTTCTTAAAACGTAATAAAAACCATCCAGATGTCTTTTTTTTTTTTAATACATTTGTTTCTTTGGTTTAATGGGAAGAATATTCATGCATCAAAAGATTGGGGTCTGTAAGATTTAAGCAAAGCTGAATTTTAAGCAGCCCTTACTCCAGTTTTCAGTATCGCACGATCTTTCAGAATTCATTCTAATATGCTTATTTGTTGATCAGGAAACACTTATTATTATCATCAAAGTTCAACAGATGTGCTGCTTTTTTTTTTTTTTGTGGACTGTCAACTTATACTGTATATACTACAAAGCATTTTGTATGCTATCATTGTCTTCATAATTTTTATTTTTTTTTTGGAATCGGCAGCAAACTATCCCTTTGATTGATCTTGCCTTTCATCATTGGGGCCTTAATTGTTGATCTTCATTGAACATGATCGGTGCACATCGACATGTCATCTCTGGATTAAGTGATGCTGTCAGCTTGTGGCAAAAAGAAAACAATGCATCCATGCAGACATAGCTCCATCGACCTGCCCCTTCTCTCTTTCCCTCCATTACTCTGTCTTTCTCTCACTTGTTCAAGCTCCTTAGACATGTGGCCCTTGCACTTCATCACTGTACATCTAAAATTGATCTGAACCAATCAGATAGTGAATTACAAAATTTAAACTTCTTACCTTTAATGTTTTGTCCTGTACCCTTGTTCCACTCTCCATTTTCAGCGGTTTTCTTTATAGTATACCTGTCAAACAAGCATGAATATACTCAAGACTGTAGTAAAAACAAATAACTTTTAAGCTTATTTGATTATGCTAATTATATATATTTTTTATATTTAGTCATAGCTTATACATTATATACTAACAAGCACTGAGCATGAGTATCACATTTGAAGACAGACAAAGACAACCAATTAAAGTCTATTTTGTTAAATAAAGAAAAGAAGAAAAAAAAACAAGAAAATTCAGGCAATTCAGCAGCAACAGTGTGAATGAAATGCAAACAACAACAAACAAAAAGGGAGAGGAAGTGAGGAACTTAAATACACATAGTGATGAACCAAATGACAAACAGCTGTGATGATTAATGTGTGTCCATGGAAACTGATGAGTGGCGGAAAACTAGAACAAAGGATAGCAGCTCCATCCATCAGGAATAAGAGAAACAAACTAAAATTCATTAAAAAATGAAACTAACAGAACATAACTCTGACCATGAGCTGATGGGACACAAAAAATCGTGTTAAAACACGTTAACTTAATTAGTTATGAAAAATAACGCAATTAAAATATTTTAACGCAGTTAACGCACTGGCCTTGCCCCCAAATCTGTACGTCATCTTACATTTCATACAGTTGACTGTTGACAAATATGATGTAGGGCAACAACTCCATAAATGCAGTTATGCCCTAAAACGCAAGATATTGGGGTAAAAAATGCCCCTGTATGAGTTTTTGTCTCATATTTATATCATATGATATCACGAGCAGCGAGAGGAATATCAGACAAGTGCTGTTTCTGTCCTGAATATCACGAGTTTAAATGTGATTTTATACAATAGTTCAGTAAATAAGAAGTTAATATTGTTATATTTTAAACACAATATTATGTTTTTGCTCAGTTTTGCAGAGGACATATTACCTTTAAAGCCATAGCAATTGTTTCGCGTCTCCGAGCAGCACAGCCTTGTTTAGTTTCTGAATGAATCCGCGTTTTGAACGAATTGTGTGAATCAATGATTCAAAGGCCTATTCATAAAGAGAGCCGTTTACTTCCTTCCTGAATGAATCAGCCATTCGAATTAATGACTCATAAAGACATTTACCGCCACCTGCTGACAGATTTAGTTTCTTATTTAGAGTATCATTTAATTAAAAAATAAACAAATAAATACAAATAATAATGATAATAATAAAAACATTAAAGGGATAGTTCACCCAAAAAAAAAAAAAAAAAATGTCATCATTTACTCAAACCTGAATGACTTACTTTCTTTTGTTGAACATAAAAGTGAAGACTTTTGGTATCAAAGCTGTTTTGATTACCAATGACTTTCATTGTATGAACAAAAAATACTGAAATGTTTCTCAAATTATCTTCTTTTATGTTCCATAGTTTATGTTAGGCCATTGTAGCCTAAATGTTTATGTATAATACATGTTATGTTGAATCAAATAAAATATTTCTAAAGCTACCATTTGTAATGTCTACTTGATGCTCTCTCATTTAACAAAAATAGCTTTAGATAATCTTTTGTGGCTATTTTCACAGTCAAATTTATTTTGTGATTAAATGTCATTAATTAGATTAATTAATCGAAACATCATGTAGGTAGTCCACTGTATGAAGAGTTTTTGGGTATAATATGTCACAATTTACTTTATTTTGCTATCCTCACTTACATAAATTAACTATAGTGTCCTGTACCCACTAGTAAAAAAAAAAATATCAAAAATCATATCTGGTGTCTTTTTGTTTGTTTGTTTGAACCATTTGTTTGCAATAATTTTTTTTACATTTACTACATAATTTCATTCAATAAGCTTTTCATCTCACTCAGTTGTATCCAAAAGTTTGAGCTTTTCAGAATATGAGCATGTTACTCCCATTTCCTTTTTATCTGTTTTAGCCACATCCTCCGTTCCACACAAAAACACCTCCATCTTCAACAGAATGGCTATAATCACTTTCTTAACACCCCCGCCTCCCCTGTCCCTCCAGTGAGAGATATCCTTGAGCCTCACCTCCATCTCTTTGCCAGGTCAGGCAGTGATAGTACTGATAGTGAGCTATAGTTTAGGTCCAGATCTGCTATCTTGGCCTTGAATGATGGAGCAAAGCGAATGGGAAGGTGTTTATTGTCACCCAGATGGTCCACAATGCGGCCGGTTTGCACAAGGCCCCTCCGTGGCTTCCTCCTCCCCCCACCAATATAATTCATGGGGTGGCACCATTGTGTGGGTGACTGATAAGGCCTTCACTTTGGACCGTCCTGGTCACTTGTCTCAAGGAGACTCCAAAGAAACTTCACTCAGTACAAATGGTGGTGGAAAGTGCTTTGCTCTCTCTCTCTCTCTTTCGTTCTCTCTCTCTCTCTTTTTCCTCAGAGGACTTGAAAGCTTTCATGCTACTAGAAACTTCAAAGAGAAAACTACACTATTAGGATATTCAAGTGGGGCTTTGACCTCCCAGGTCATTTCACTGTATGAACTTGAACTTCAGGTGCTGTTCAAACAGAAAGCTGAAATCATTTACAATCAACAAACTATTTACACTGTCTGAAACAAATGTGGAAAACTGTACCTTTAGGGCAGTGATTTTTAACCAGAGGGCTGGGGCCCACTAGGGGGAAGTAAACTGAAGTAAACTAACCCTGAAACATAAGCTAATCCTGAACAGGTTATGTTCAGGGAGTAAGTTGCTATGGCTACTTACGTACCCTGAGAGTTACCTTACCGAAAGCGGAGTTTTTTCGCTTATTTACCCTACCCAGGTATGTCACATAACTTGCTTTCTGGAATAGCCCCCTGAACAAACCTCTAAATATTAAAGGAATAGTTCACCCCCAAAAAATTGGCTGAAAATGTACCCTCAGGCCATTCAAGATGTAAGTGTAGATGAGTAACAGATTTGAGTGAGTGAGTGAGTGAGTGAGTGAGTGAGTGACGTGACATGTGGCCAAGTATGGTGACCCATACTCGGAATTAGTGCTCTGCATTTATCCCATCCAAAGTGCAGACACACAGCAGTGAACACACACACACCGTGAACACACACCCGGAGCAGTGGGCAGCCATTTTTTTGCTGCGGCCCCCGGGGAGCAGTTTGAAGAAATTTAGCATTACATCACTTGCTCACCAATGGATCCTTTACAGTGAATGGGTGCCACAATAACATCACAATAATCCACAGGTTATCCACACGTAATCCTAAGAATTAATGTCTTGTGAAGTGAAAGATGCATGTTTTTAATAATAATAAAAAAAGCATTTTTCACTTCAAATCATTGCTTCTGGCTAAAATATGAGTCCTCTATCCATCATATTCCCTCCTCCAGTTAAAAAAAGTCGTCCTGTCTAAATCAGGAGAGAGATATGCACAGATAAAGCACCGTTTACAAGTGAAAACAATTCTAATGAAATTTGTTGGTGGATTTTGATGTGAGAGGACAACAGGCAATGGATTTTTTCACTGAAGGAAGCAATGGTTTAAATTTGAAACACCTTAATGATGGATTACATTTTTGGGTGAACTGCTCCTAATAGTTCAGTACAGTGTACAGTATCATGACCTAAACTGTTTGGATCTGCTATGGATCTGTATGGACGAACAAATTATTTGTTACAATCCCAAGAAGAACAGTAAACAAATAAATCCCAAAAGTTTTTCTTGTCTGTTTCTGTTCTTAATACAGAGTTGTTTTGCTCTGCTTTGCACTATCGATCTGTTCCTGACAAATTTCGATTCAATGCTCATATTTTTCCATCTAAGTAAATGTCCAACAAAACACTTGACAAATGGACTCACTAGTTTATTGAGTACATAATGAAAAGATCATTTAGTAGACTGGATGTCGTGAGCGGGACCAGTCAATGGGGAACTACAGAATGAGCTACGTCGTTCTGAAAGCCAACAGGAATTGTTTTCCTTTTCACTTTCACTTTCAAATAGCATTTCATCCATGAAAGTCTATATGTGTCAGCCAATCAATATCACAAAGCATAATCAGAATGCCAAATCTCTTAAGTGCTCTAATATTTTTGTGAAAACTTTCCTGGGCAGAGCTATACATTGATTAGGGTCAACCTGAAGTTAAGAAGACACTGTCTGGCACATTGTAAAAATGTCTGGAAGTATTTTATTTATTTTTTATCAAATGAGGGCTGTCATTAAATATGAACATAACAGTGTGTGACCACTCCCATGTGTCAGGAAGATATCGATCTGACACTTAGGAAATGTGTGCGTGGTCACGTTTCCCACATGTGTTCTTTGTCAGGATATGTGTGATAGGCCTCAAGGTCTCCGAGGCCCTTTGGTTCAACATGGAAAAAGCATTACTGCATCGCAAGTAGTTCGGTAATCCACTCCAGTAATTACAAGAGGCATAGGAGCTTGTAAGTGTGTGCATGTGCTCTGAAGTTACTTGTGATGGATTTGTGAGAAATTAAAAGTACAGTTTACCCAAAAGAGTTATTTATTTATTTATTTATTTATTTTCTTGCAATTAAAGTCATTGGCATTCAGTCTTATTTTGGACCCCGTTGACTTTCATTGTATGGTCCTTTTTCAAAATATCTCCTTTTGTGTTCAGCAGAACAAAGTCAGGGTGTGTTAACATGACACCATTTTCAACTAAAAATGTTTCATTTACACAACAATGCCATTTTGGAAGCCTGATAAAGCAAAGTTTTGGGAAAAATTTCAAAGCACAAGTTTTTGAAAATGATACTATGATTATTGTCTCTGTGTACATAAACTACAAAAACGTGAATTTGTGAAAGCGGTAATGCCATGTGCATGCACATTACATGTTCAGTCAATAAACATATATAAGTACTTGAAGATGTGCATAGATGCATAGCGTTGTTTTTTTGTTTTTTTTTAAAAACATGAGTGTGAGTAAATGATGACATAATTTTTATTTTTAGGTGTACTATCACTTTAAGGCCTCAATGAATCCAATATCTAAGCTTCTGTAAGCTAGTTTTGAATATTAAGAAATGCACTGAGATTATTTATTATTCTGACTTGTTTTATGATTATATGGAAGATATAATGATTTGTTCACATACGCTGGTCTATCGTCAAAATGAGACAGCCATTCAGCATAACTAGCCAAGAGAAAGAACTCTTTATGTAAGACTGGCCTTATACTGTAGATGAATAGACTGCTGCCTATCGAAGCAGCATCTTTATTCAGTCGGAAAATGAATCCTCAAGGAACATGACCAAAGCTCTTTATTGTGTATGCAGTGTGTGGCCAGGTTCAAATTGGCAATCAATTATCCAATTACGACTGACAGAAATGCACATCAGGAATTCCAGCCCATCCATCCAGGCTCGCGATTGGAACACGATTAGAGGGACTTAATTAAACCCTAGGTGCAGGGTGTTTAAACATCATTTGTGGGGCATCAAAGGGGTTTGGAAATATAAAAAACGCTTACTTTAGGTTCTCCACGCATTCTTCTGTTAGGTCTGTAGAGAGCTTTTCTCAGCTAAAAGGTGATATGCGTGGCAACAGAGGTGATATGAGAGAGATCTGACAAAATTTTAGTCTTTCAATGGCTGAGAGACGTGTAAGTTATTTAAAATTTGTAAGACATTTACATTTATGTATTTGAAAGACATTCTGGGAGTCGAACCCATGGTGTCACCTTTTTTTGTCCAGTTGAACTTTATAAAACAGGAAATGATATTGAAAAGACCCCTGCAGACCGTCATGACTGTTTGTCAAAGTCAATAAGTCTCTTAAAATATCAGATAATTTGACCTTTCTGAGATTTGTCATGCACATTTAAATCAAATTTAGATCCCCGACTTCCCAAAAAACGCTTATGATATTGCTGAACTATTAACTGCTAAAACATTTAGCTCAAATGATGAACTTGAGCAGTTCTGCAAAGAAGAGTGGGCAAATATTGCAAAGTCTAGATGTGCAAAGTTAGAAGAGACTAAAGGCTGTAATTAAAGCAAAAGGTGGTTCATCAAAATATTGACACAAGGGGGTGATCCGTTTTCCAACTCAGTGATTCTGTTTTTTTTTTTTTTTTTTTCTTTCTCTGACATGTTGGTGTTATATCTTTCATTTGGAAGTTATAAGTTGAGTAAATACAGCTGGATTAAACAACAACTGTGTCCATCTTCATTTCAGGCTGCAAAGCAACAAAATGTGATTATTTAAAAGGGGGATTATTATTTTCTATATCCACTGAATGAGTGCAGTCCCAAATAATGTGCATGTGTTTTAAACACTGTCATCTGTCATCGACTCCTTGTAAGAATGTATGATTAAAGGGTTATTTAACTCAACTTGAGCAGTTCTGCAAAGAAGAGTGGGCAAATATTGCAAAGTCTAGATGTGCAAAGTTAGAAGAGACTAAAGGCTGTAATTAAAGCAAAAGGTGGTTCATCAAAATATTGACACAAGGGGGTGATCCGTTTTCCAACTCAGTGATTCTGTTTTTTTTTTTTTTTTTTTCTTTCTCTGACATGTTGGTGTTATATCTTTCATTTGGAAGTTATAAGTTGAGTAAATACAGCTGGATTAAACAACAACTGTGTCCATCTTCATTTCAGGCTGCAAAGCAACAAAATGTGATTATTTAAAAGGGGGATTATTATTTTCTATATCCACTGAATGAGTGCAGTCCCAAATAATGTGCATGTGTTTTAAACACTGTCATCTGTCATCGACTCCTTGTAAGAATGTATGATTAAAGGGTTAGTTCACCCAAAAATTAAATTGGTTTGTGTTTTACTCACCCTCGAAGCATCCTAGGTCTATATGACTTTCTTCTTTCAGACGAATCCAGTCGGAGTTATATTAAAAATTGTCCTGGCTATTCCAAGCTCTATCATTGGAGTCAGCGGGTGTTGCGGTTGAACAGTCCACAAGTTGTCAAATAAAGCGTGCACATCAGTAATAAAACATGCCTCACAGGCTCCGGGGGGTGAATAAAGGCCTCCTGTAGTGAATCCATGTGTTTTTGTAAGAAAAATATCCATATTTCAAACGTAATAAACACTTATCACTTCCGCCATCTGTCATACGGGGAAGCCATTCCGGCAGATGACGCAAGACGTCTGCGTGATTAGTGACGAATGCAGAGAGAGAACAAAACAAAATGCCGGCCACGAATTAGAAGTACAAACCGAGGATTTGTAAAGAAAATGTAGGAGGATTTCGATGTAAACCAAGAGGAGACTGGTTTTCCTTTGCTAAAGTAAGGAAACTTTGCTTCCTTTGCTCCTATAAACAAACTCGCGAGACTAGCATATCTCAGAGACCCGTGCGCTGCGCATACGTGCTGCATCATCCACCAGAATGGCTTCCACGTATGACAGATAACGGAAGTGAGAGAAAAATGTTTATTACGTTTGAAATATGGATATTTGTTTTACAAAAACGCATGATTTCACTACAGGAGACCTTTATTCACACCCCGGAGCCGTGTGAGGCACGTTTTATTACGGAGGCGCCTGCTTTATTTGACGACTTGTGGACTGTTCAACTGCAACACCTGCTGACTGCAATGATAGAGCTTGGAATAGGCAGGACAATTTTTAATATAACTCCGACTGGATTCGTCTGAAAGAAGAAAGTCATATACACCTAGGATGCCTCGAGGGTGAATAAAACACAGTTTAATTTTCATTTTTGGGTGAACTAACCCTTTAATAAATGAGCAAATAAAATAACGAATGTATGGAATAAATGGACTGAACTGTTACAGTCAATAAATAAAAATGCATAATTAACAGTAATGCAATAAAAAGGCAGAAAAGTTGTTTGCATAAATTGCTTTCAAAGCAGGATTAAAAGCGAAGGGTGTGTTATGTTTCGTATTGCTGAATACATTGTGAGTGTAAATCAGATTTTTCCCCCATCCCAGCAGGAAAACAATGAATAAACATCACGACTTGAATGAGAAAACTTCAATATCACTGGCATAGCTACTGATGCTGAAGCAACACAATTTGCTGAGAACACTTCCCGCACGGCTCAGAGAAGACTTGAATAATTCAAGATCATCATCCATTATACCACACCCCACATCTGCCTGGCGTTGGAAATGTTGAATATAATGTGTTGTGAAGGTTCAAGATTCTGTCGAGTATATTCCTCCTGGCCAGCTTCTTGCCTTCCTTAGCTGCCCCATTCGGTGCCTGCATTGATTTCTGAGCGGAAATCTTCCACCTTATTCCTTACATGTCAGTGAATGTGGAGTGAGAGCCACTGCATTTTAATTTGTGGGGGTTTGTGAATTAATCATTTCCCTGGATAGCTCGAGCTCAGCCTGGTCCTTTCAGCAGAACACCTTATCACAGCAAATAGGATTCAAAGGGAGAGGGGCAGTATAATCCACAGCTAATTGGATGAAATGGCTCTCTCCTCCTCTCTCTCACTGGCTGGCTGTCTGGCTCCTGTTCGCTCAGCTCCACAGGGACCAAGGAGCCACTGAAGAGTGTTATTACAGTGTGTCTTGAGGGAGCATTAATACCTTATCCCTTGTTCAGACATGCAAATAATCTAATTCAAGGTCTAGCTAATTAACAACCCCATTCCAATCTGGATAAAGAGGTGCAATAACAAGCCCAGGACTTCTTTAGGGAGACAAAATCACACCTGGTCTAGAACACCACAATTACATATGCCAATAACATTCCGGTTTAAAGAAAAACCTTTGGTTAATATGCTGGAGGAGTCATATAATTATGTTTTATTAAAGTTTATAAGAATCCTTATTCATCTCCAATATTGTAAAACGGCACTGTATTGCCAAAAGCGACTCTACAATGATAGGTGTGGCCACCTGCACGCCATCAGGGTTATTATGTTGTTGTTTTTTCGTTTTCAGTCTTTTATGTTTTATTTTTTATAGTTTTAGTTTTAGTTATAGTTTTATTTTTTTAAATGATATCTTTTAAAAATGTTTAACGCTGTTGAATTTCTGACAGTCTGCTGTATTTAATGCAGAAATTTAACACTGTTGAATTTATGACAGTCTGCTGTAATTACTATCTACAGTCTTAAAAATAAAGGATATTAATTTGCATTTAGGGTTCCATGAAGAACCTTTAACATTCATGGGAACTTTCCATTCCACAAAAGTTTCTTTGTAGTGGAAAAAAGGTTCTTTAGTTTTTTTAAATGTTCTTCACACTATGTAAAAAAAAAAATTAAAAAAAAAAATTTTTAAAAACTGTTCACTGAAAGGTTCCTTGGGGATCCAAACATGGTTCTTCAGTATGGGTTTCCGTACTGGAGGAAAGTTTTCATAGTTTCCAAAACTACTGGTGGAAGTACTTGCTTTTTGGTGTGTTCGCACTGCAGGAACTGGGAATCATTTTAGTTATAGGAACACCTTTTGGAGGGACTAAATTTACTCCTACTTTAGAGTAGGGTCTAACGCAGCACAATAGGAACTACCAATGAAGTAAGTGTACATTGATTGGCAGAACGCATGCCATATGATACACCGGCACCAGCCATTTTTAAAAACCCATGTAAACACACACTTTACAAAAACTTACTCCAGCAGTGATAGATAGATAGAAACTCCAGCTGTATAGATAGTCCAGGCACTTCTCCTTCCTCCAACCTCCAGTTGTTGATGTTGTTGAATGCCAGTCTTAAATGACGTTGCTGTTGGCCGGCTTACATTGAAAACTTAGCTCTCAGGGAACCGCCCTGGTGGCTAGTTCCTATAACTGAGTTACTGGTGCGAAAGCCCCTTAATGCATTGCTGAAAAAAACCCATTAATTAAACAAACAAAAAAAACCTTTTGGAGCCTTTATTTTTAAGAGTGTAGTAACATTTTCTTGCTTATTGCAGGTGTGTTATCAGGGTTTCATGCTTTGTTTCATGTATCAAGGTTTTTTGTTTTTTTTTTCTTCTTTTTTTTGATCATGAAAATGTATTTTAATGGAGTTTTTTTTTGTATTTTAATGAACAACATTTTTATGTAGCTGTGTATCAGTAAGTTTTCATTTTAATTTTCATTAATGATAATAACGCTGATCACTATTGCAGCATGTCACCATATGAACTCATCTGCATCTTGAATTGTTCTATATCTTTCATGACACCCAACATGCTTTGCAATATATTTTTCTCCTCCAGTGATCAGGCTGCTCAGCTAGGGCCTTCATTCGAATTTGTTTGGCCTGATGGCAGGCAGCAGGCTGAAATGTAACATGTTTTAAGGCGTCTTGACTCTACTTCCAGGGCCCAAATGTTAATCTGGCCTCAGCAAGGTTACGCAGCCAAGGTTGCCAAATAACCACAAAACGCTAATCTCTGGGGCCTTGGGGTTCATTTGGCCCAGAAATGAACATGGCTGCTAGCTCTTGTTTCCCCTAGTAGCTGCTTTGCCAGTTCACGCATATCCTGCGTATGAAATTGTGATTTACTACACCAATTTACATGTGCCAATACCCAATAGTCTCTTCTTAAATACTCTTGGTTTCCGGCCTATGGAGTGTGCGAGTGTTTCCAGTCCCCACATCCCCCCAGAAAATGCACATTAGGCTGAATATATTGAAGCTTTGTTTTTAGATCACACTTGATAAGCATCAACGTGGCTATTGACCTTTGAAGATCTGCAGAACGGCCACTGCATTACATTTC
This sequence comes from Sinocyclocheilus anshuiensis, assembly GCF_001515605.1. NCBI lineage: Eukaryota > Metazoa > Chordata > Actinopteri > Cypriniformes > Cyprinidae > Sinocyclocheilus > Sinocyclocheilus anshuiensis. Next base: position 499,545 of record NW_015554088.1, on the reverse strand, counting down.
AGTTAAGGCAGTATGCACAGAAAAAAAATGCTTTAACTGCTTGCTTTTTTGCTACATTAAATTATCCATGCAAATAACCAAATGTTTTTTTCATCTGTAGTTAATGTTTGACATTTAGGAGTAGAAATAAATAAAAAAAATAGTGGTTATCTGATGCGTGCTGTGCCTGAAGTGTTGGGTTCTGCGGGATCAGAGTAAAATCTATTTTGTTTATTCCCTTGAATATTTAATTTCAGGCAAGTTTAGGACCGTTTCATCCAAAACAATGCTGAGATGTTTTTTTTTATGGAGGGGCAATAAACAACACATTACATAACAAACCAGCATTTAGTTTGAATCATTAATGACCTGTCTAGGATCTATAATCGAGCAAGTGATAAAGTTGTCTTCACAAAGCCCACAGTCTATATTTCAGCAATGCATGGGTAATTTTGTGCTGACATATTTGAAGCTTGCGTTGAATGCATGTGCTTTTGTGTGGTATGCATGACTTGCATGCACACGGGTAGCAAATGATTTCAGAATGCAACTTACAGAAACAGAGCTGTGTTAAATTGTTTGGTCGGCATCCATGAGAATGTTAAAAGCGTAAATTGCACATTTGGCACCAACATGGAAAACATTATAATGTACATCTAAGTAGCGCTCACAGCTATTTACGTTCTGAGGAGGCTTCAATGTGTTCAGCATGTCCAGCATAGAAGAACCAAAGAAGTCCTCCTGGGGATTCAGGCCTGACTCGCTTTTATAGATTTTATATTGTATAAGTTTTATCTTCCTTTCCATCTCCCATTTCAGCCATACTGTGTCAACAAAACTCATTATACACAAAAGGGTGAAGTGCATGCATGCAAAAAGTCCTTAATGATGGTCCAACATAAAATATGGTATACTTAGTCTCGGGGTTCAATCATTCTTTTTAATAGCTTCATAGCAGTCTGAAAATAAAGTATTCATGAAGATTGAGGAAGATGATCCGATGAACTTCAATTTAATTGGCGCAAATTAAAACAATCCATCTTTCTGTGGCTGTCCATCTCTCTGCCAGCTCCTCTTCACTGCTCATCTTGCACCTTGATTACAATTATCTTTTAATGGCAAAACTTGTCAGACCGTTTTCTCCCTCTTTGCTGATTTACACCTGCTCGGTGCAATATAGATTTACAGATATAACTCATATTTAAGTGTTCATTTCTGACTATACATGTCTCTCAGGACTTTAGCGTTCTTCTACCTCTTTATTAATGTATTTCCATGACTTTTCTGTGATATTGTTTTCTTTATTTTCCAGTTATTATCGGATGAAGGGGGTCTGAATACTTTCCGTACCCACTGTATATATATATATATATATATATAATTTGGTAACACTTTGCAATAAAGTAATACATATTAAAATTAATTGTTAATCCTAAAACAACCCTAAATAACAATAAACTATACTTAATCCACATTTTTACAAAAAAAAAAATGTATTAGCATAATGTATGTAGAAATTAACATTAAGCTAGACTGATAAATTCTAATTAAATTAAGTATAAAATAAAAAGTATACTGAACATTAAAGTATAAATTAGCATTGATGTATGATGATCAATAAAATATTTAGAAATTAACTTTAACCTTGAATAATAATTGATGTAAAAAAATGCTAGTTCACAGCTAATGCTTTAATTATTGTTAATAAATTAAAGCTGTATTGGGAAGTACACATTATTTTATAGAGATTGTGCTAAAAACAATTTCTATCTTCTGAAATATTTTAGAACATACTTACAAAAACGTGTAGAAATGTATATGACGTTTACAAAACTTTTAAAGATTTTCTGTTCCAGGCCCAGGAATCACAATGTTAAAATTCCCTCATATATTTAGGTTTTCCATGTCCATGGGGACTCTGGGGCATGTTTTACCAATTTATCAGTGACATAATAAATGTGTTTTTAGCAGTTAGTCACTGATACATTCACGCTCAGGATGACCACAGCAACAGATGAGCAAATAAAGTGCATGTGCAGTGGTGCTTTCTGCAGGGTCCGATAATCTACCCAGGCAATTAGGAAGAAAGTTGACATTTTGACTTTTAATTTCGGGACAATGTGGTGTGGCTTTTCCTTGCTGATGACTCTTTCATGCTCTCCTGGCACCAGACTGAAGTGCTGAGATTGGACTTACCATGAGTTCCACTCTTTATTTTACCATATAGCACCATTTCATCCTGTCTACTTCCTACATTGCGCTGTGCTCTCACTTTTCCAGACCAAAGTGCTTATTCTAAGTGATGTGAGATATGGAAATGGAGAACAAATGTGTCTCTGGGAGCAGCGAAAGATCAATAAGAAAGGTAGTGGTGTGAGGGGAAGACAAGGAACAAAAGAGCAGTAATGATAGCATAAGCGGATTTGAGCAGAAATAAGTAGTAAACAAACACAAAGCAACCTTAACACAACATACAGTATATCATACTATGAGATATCTCCTGGCACACTCCATAACTGCTGTTTGTTTTGATTGAGATGATATTATTGGGCCGTGGAATGATAACCCCTCTTGCAGTTCTCATCAGAATGTGTGTCTGGGAAATTGATGCTTGTTTTACGATTAGTGCAAGAGTATTGCTCGCGTAGAGGCATCAGCGGCAAGCCCGTATTGCTTCAGCTCAGCAAGCAACTATAAAAGGCATCAAAGAAAACGGGAATGCAGCGTATGAGAGCATGTGCATCGCTCAATGAGCCATGCATGGCCAATTATTGTTGCCTGCCGATGAGGAAACACTGGACAAACTAGCGAGACTGAGCCATTCCATATCGCA